>NW_017670278.1:607595-707972 GCF_001879085.1 Nicotiana attenuata
GGATTGGTACAAGTTCGAATAAGGTATTAGGTGGTATTGGTGCTTTTGGTTGAGGCCCCGGGGGCCTCGGGATGATTTCGGGTGGTTAACGGAGGAATTTGAAGTTAATGCAGCAGCTGAATGTCCCTCTTCTGGTATTTTCGCATCTGCGGCTTGGGAACCGCAGATCGCGGCGCCGCAGAAGCGGCTATTTGGCCGAAGAAGTGGCTTGTCCCCTTTTCCCTCAGAAGCCGCAGAAGCGGTGCCACTTCCGCAAAAGCGGAGCCGCAGAAGCGGCTTAGGCTTCGCAGAAGCGGAGCCGCAGAAGCGGCCCTGTCCCCTTTAATGAAAGCCACAAAAGCGATTGCTTTTTCCGCATAAGCGGGACCGCAGAAGCGGTCCCTTGTCCGCAGAAGCGGAAACGCCTGTTCAGAAATATCAATTTCGAGGGTTTAATTTCATAAGTTTGAAAATCGATTGAGAGCTCGGGAGAAGGCAATTTTGAGTGGGTTTTGAAGAGAAAATCATTGGGTAACGTTTCCTTGATCCCTTTTCATTATATTTCATCATTATATAGCTAAATACATCATTGGAATTCGAATTTAGGATCAAAAGTTGGTTAATTTGGGGTAAAACTTCATACACCAAACTATTGGGTTTTGAGGGGGCATTTGACCTCCGATTTGGGAGATTTTTTATATGGTTAGACTCGTGAGAGTACGAGGGTTCTGAAAATGTAAAAATTATCCGATTCCGAGATGTTGGCCTGAGGGGCGTTTTGGTCATTTTGCCTAATTTCACGCCTTAGCTTTGAATTAAATAGTAGAATCAGTTTCTTGAGATGTTATTTCCAATGTGTGATTTAATTGAATAGATTTGGGCCATTTGGAGTCGAGTACTCGTGGCAAGTACGTGGTTGCTAGTTGATTTTAGCCGGTTCGAGGTAAGTATCTTGCCTAACCTTGTGTAGGGGACTTCCCCTTAGGATTTGAGTCTTCTTTGTTGATTGTATTCCCTGTACGCGAGGTGACGAGTGCGTGCTCGGATTTATTTGTGGAAAATTGCCCCTTTTAGGCTCTTAGGTTCTTGTAATCATCGAATATGAGGTTGTTCTTGATACGATTGAATTCCCTGTTATTAGTTCCACCTCTACACGACTTGGAATTTATCTGCCCTTTTTGGTTATTCTTGTTGCCTAAATGACTTTTACTTGTTTAACTGTAGACATTTGCCCTTCTATAGTCACATTATCATTCCTAACTGCTTGTCTTTATCTGAAAAGTATTATTGCTATCTGTCGTGTAATTAATTGGTCTTAATTGGAAAGAAGTTAGGTATCCTATGTTTAGCTGATACTTCCTTAATTGTAATTATTTGATTCATGTTAACTTCCTTGTTGTAGAACTGAGTATTATGGAATCGTTGTTTCGTATTATTTCTGCCTTGTTGAGTTGTTCTTATTGCGCTTAGTATTTCCCTGTTACAGTTATTTCCTTGTACGTTAGTTGTACCGTCTTTTGGTGAACTGAATCTCTTGAGTTGATTCTCTTGCTTTGTTCCTGCATATATTGTCATTTGTTGATATTGTGATGCATGAGGTTTCTGCCGTGCGATTGTTGATATTGTGATGCACGAGGTTTCTGCCGTGCGGTTGAGAATATTGTGATGCACGAGGTTTCTGTGGTGCGGTTGTTGATACTGTGATGCACGAGGTTTCTGCTGTGCTATTGTGAATATTGTGATGCACGAGGTTTCTGCTGTGCGGTTGATTTTGAAGGGTTGCACGAGGTCTTTGCCGTGCTGTTGTTGTTATTGATGTTTTGCACATGCGGCGCAATAAGGCGGGATATGTTATATGCTTATATGTGGGTTGCGCATGTGGCGGAATAAGTAGGGGACATTGTGATGCACGTGTGGCGAAATAAGGCGGTACCTATTATCTTATTATTTGCACACGTGGCGAAATAAGATGGGCTATGTCAGGGGATGATTGTAGGGAATTGTGACGGCCTGTGGAGGCATTCCTATTTGTTTAATAATGTGATTGTGGGTTGCTTACCGGTATGAGCTTTATTGCTTGGAAGTTGTGAGGAAACATCGCACGTGCGGTCCGTTCTCCTTTTCATGTTTACTAGCAGGTAGAATTTTGTTAGAAACATTTCCACAAGCATACACGTAGCTGAACACCCCATTAGAGGTGAATTCCTCCCGATTTTTCTAAGGGTGGAGGTACGCCCTCGTTTATCCATTATATTTGTGAGAGTGGCCCTAGTTAGCCAGTTAGTTGTCGGTATGACCATGATTGATGGGGCACAGGATGCCAATTGTTAGATTCCAGATGCTGGGTCTTCGCGAGTTGTGGTTTGTCCGAGACTTGGTAAAATTGTGGAAAGAGTTGGATAAGACCTTTGTGAACATCATTGTAGGATATGAGTTATTGACTTGTTTTCCCATTGCTGTGTTGTGACCTTAGGATTTGGATTGTGATTCTGCCGTCATTTCCTATCCTCGTTTATTATATTCTCGTTGTTACTTGTTGTATTTTTCCCTTATTGTGAATTGTAGCATTCTTGGCCATTCATGCAGTCTTTACATATTTATATGTCATTTCCATTATTCCTATGATTATACTGTTTATTGACCGGTAGGTGCCTTGACTGTTCCTCGTCACTACTCCACCGAGGTTAGTCTTGATACTTACTGGGCACCGCCGTGGTGTGCTCATGCTACTCTTCTGCACACTTTTGTTGTGCAGATACAGGTACTCCCACTCATTTCTGTTAGCCTTGGAAGGAGGCGTATCGGTAGAGACTTCGAGGTATATCTGCTACGTCCGCAGACCGAGGAGTCCCTTTCCAGCTTTCTGTAATAAGTATAGCTCTTTCAGTATTTCTCCTTTGTATAGATATTCTTGAGTCAGAGCCTCTTATGTATCTCTTAGCTTGTGATTTGTGAGTTCTCGGGTTTTGGGAATGTTGTTAGCTTCGAGAATTGTTATGGTATGTGTCGAGCGGCACCTTAAACACCGTTTTATTTTACTAGTTCAGTTTTATTGCAATTATGGTTTATCTTCCGCATTGTTAGGCTTACCTAGTCGTAGGGACTAGGTGCCGTCACGACTTGTTCACGGAGGGCGAACTGGGGTCGTGACAAGTTGGTATCAGAGCTCTAGGTTCATAGGAGTCACAGATCACAAGCCGGTTTATTGGAGTCTCGTGGATCGGTACGGAGACGTCTGTACTTATCTGCGAGAGGCTATGTAACCATTAGGAAAATTCCACTTCATTTGATTTCCCTATCGTGCGAGATTTTTTACGTCTACAATCCTAAAGCTCTGTCTTATACTCTCTCACAGATGGTGAGGACACGTACTACCCGAGGTGATCAGGCACCCGCGCCCCCTGCTGCAGCCGTCGGAGGTCGGGGCCGGGGTAGAGTTCGAGGACGCGCACGTGGTGCAGCGAGAGCACCTGCGCGAACTGCCGTTGAGGTACCACCAGCAGATCCAGCCGGAGCCCAGGCACCTGACACGCCTACTGCTACTACTACTCCAGTCCTTCAGGAGACTTTGGCACAGTTCATGAGTATGTACACCACTTTGGCTCAAGCAAGATTGCTTCCCCTTGCTGCAGCCACATCCCAAGCCGGGGGAGGAGCACAGACTCCCGCCGCCCGCACTCCTAAGCAGCGAGCGCATGTTGATCAGGTCCCAGAGATAATTCCTGCGCCGCCTGCGGCACCAATTCAGCCCGAGGGCATGGCAGTGGCTTCCGAGCAGAAGCAGATGAGACTAGAGAGGTTCAAGAAGTATGATCCTCCGGTGTTCAGTGGATTAGCATCAGAAGATGCCTTGGGGTTTCTTGATGAGTGTTACTGTATTCCCCGTACTATGGGTATCTCTAGATCGAACGGGGTTTCTTTCACTACTTTTCAGCTTCGAGGAGCCGCCTATGATTGGTGGCGCACCTATGAGTTAGACAGCCCAGACGAGGCAGCTTCACTGACTTGGACCCAGTTTTCAGATATGTTTCTGAGAGAGTTTGTTCCTCAGAGCCTAAGGGGTGCATGGCGCGCGGAGTTTGAGCATTTGCGCCAGGGTGCTATGACCGTCTCGGAGTATGCTGTCCGTTATACCAGTTTGGCTAGACACGCCTCAGCCTTGGTTTCTACTGTTCGCGAGAAGGTTCGCAGTTCATTGAGGGGCTCATTCCTAGCATCAGGTCCAGCATGGCCTGTGAGTTGGAGATGGATATTCCGTATCAGCAGGTGGTGAATATTGCTAGGAGGATAGAGGGTATGCATGCTAAAGAGAGAGAGGGCAGGCAGGGTCATGAGGGAGAGAGCAGCCGAGATCAGGAGAGAGAGCTTGAGGAGGCGAGGAGGCCTCGTAGGCCGGTGAGATATACTGGTCCTTATTTTGGAGGCAGGGTGCGTCATGGTAGAGGTTTTGCGGGTCAGCCAGTTCAGTTCGCGCTTCAAGCTTTGCATTGTAACTCAGGAGCTCATAGGTCTCAGAGTACCCGCATCGCACAGTTCCCACCGCCTCATCAGCAGAGAGGGTGCTTTGAGTGTGGAGATACTAGCCACATGATGAGAGATTGTCCCAGACTTCGGACCGGTGTGTCCCAGCGAGGTATTCNATATATATAATTTTGAATTTATAGATAAAGTTCTAAAATTCGAATTTAAATTAAAAATAAAATTTATCTTTTTTTATCATGTTATCATACTTAATTCGGTTAATGATCATATGCAATCACGTTAGGAACTTTTGTTATTTTTTCTAATTATTTAAATTTTATTACGCCTCTAGCAAAAAAAAAAACTACTTCATATAAGTATAAAACTCTTTCACATTTAAAATCCTATAAGTATAGTTCTTTGAAATACTATAGCTAGATTTGAATAAAACGAAATTCTTTTAAAATAAATGTAATATATAGGGTACACGTCTATGTTTATCTAAATACCAAAAAAGAGTTTACAAAACCAAATAAAAGTTTACTTACATATATAATAAAGTAAACATACATGCTGGAGAAAGAAACATCACAAAATTGTCAATACTAAAAAAAAAAAATTGTTTCTTTTTTCTTCTTGAAGAATATTTGTTTGAAGAGTCAATTTGCATAAATGGACATCAAACAAATAACAAAACTTTGGCTGTACAATTGTTATCATTAATTTCAATTTAGCACATTCAAGGAATTGAAGGGTATATGCTGAAACCCCTTCATTTAGCTGTAGTCAAGCCAATATTGCAAGGGTATAATATTTTTTTCGTTGAAGAATATTAGTTTTTAATCATTAGATTATGTGAAAGGTTTTTCTTTCAAACTCAACAAGAGATAAATTGGTTTCTATAGCACTTTTAAGTGTAACAAAGAGTATCTATAAAGAAAAAAATTGGTATGACGTGAAATAATTTTTTTTTAAATGTAGACAAATTATTTCGAATAAAATCTTTAATTTTTTTAATTCAAAGATAATAAAAAGATAAGACATTTTTAAAAATTAGTAGAGAGTTTTAAAATTATTATAATAGAAGTTATATCATGGATAAACTCAAAAACCCGATATCTTATGGAATATTTACATAGTATCCGGCCATATTTATTGTTTACTTTTTATAGCTAATATAAATAGATGATATACCGACAATACACGATTATACACATATTATATATGGATTATATATAAATTACACATCATTAAATTTTTTAATTTAAGTGGTCGGGCACCTATTTAGGCTGATTAGATAAAGCCAAAGAAAAATATAAAATAATTTCTACCAAAGACTAAAAATATAATTAAAGTTCATATATAGACAATTTTTATTAAAACTCATCCTTTTATAGTGAAATAAATTAATTTTTTGTAACAAAAGAAATAATGACATAAAAAATAAGATAAAACAAAATAAATATTGAAAAAAATGTTAGAAAGATCTAAAAACGAGAAATAAAGGATGACAACAAATTTCTTTTTATGTTTCATCTTTGTTGAGTATAAAAAATTTGAAAGTTAATCTCATCGATTTCAAATATTTTTTTTCCAACTCAAATACATAGATTAAGATAAGGATATCTTAGAATATTTTTTTTTAATTTACATTGTGTCATTTTTAAAAAATCACTATTACTAACAAACTGATATGATATTCAAATTTGAATTGGAATGCAAATTTTAATGAAATGAGACCAATCAGCCTGAGTAATTTTTCAGGGAAGATCATTTCCAAAATCCTCACTAAGAGATTGGCTCTTATCTTGCCCAGACTTATTTCTCAAAACCAAAGTGGTTTTATNTCCAACTCAAATACATAGATTATAAGATAAAGATATCTTAGAATATTTTTTTTAATTTACATTATGTGTCATTTTTAAAAAATCACTATTACTAACAAACGATATGATATTCGAATCTGAATTGGAATGCAATTTGAGTAGTTTGCATTGAGGTTAAGCCAAGAATGGTGTCGAAAAATAAACTACTTGACAATTTTAAGACAATATATGCAATGTTATATAATAATAATCAACTAATTTAATATTTAATAATTCAAAGAACAATTTTTTTGTATATATAGGGTATTAAAAATTCAAATTCTAAGGCTAGAGATATCGATAAACTTAAAGTGGAGTCATACTGAAATAAATCCGGCCAAAGAATCATTTAAATTTTTAGATAGCGGATTAAAGTGAATTTTAAATTAAGGATAATATCTTCACTTGCATCATTATAAAGATAATCATTATTATAATATATATATATAAAGTTTTAGAAATTGAAATTACAAAATAGAAATATTTTTTGAAAGATAAAATCATACCAAATAAGAGTTCAAGCTGTAGTATAAGAGTCACGTTGTAATCAAAGAATCGTTTATATCGTGTCAACCTTTGTGCTTTGCCATAAATATGTGTTATTAGTTCACTTTGTGGCTATTTTTAGGTTCCAATGACACCTATGAGAATAGTGCAAAAATAAATTATCACTACGAGAATTGAGAAAATGTTACTCTTTTTTCATGTAGTGTTTCTTAATTAATATTTGACGATTATCTATTATTTAGAAGGTTTAATTGTTAAGTATTTACATATAATTCAAACAACTCAGATATTTAACATGGTTAATATCAAATATCAAAATGGAGTAAAAGAAATTCACTAGCTAAAGAATTCTTTATATTTTTAGATAGCCAATTAAATGAGTTTTGAATTAAGAATAATATTTTCAATTACATTATTATAAAAATAATTATTGTTGAAAAATAATGTTTTAGAAACTAAAATTTTAAGAAAGCAATATTTTTTAAGAGATATCAACACACCAAATAAGAGTTAAAGTAGTAGTAAAAGAGTTAAGTCTTATCCAAAGAGTCATTCATTGTCTCAATATTTCATTGTTTTGCCATATATATGAGTTATTATTTTGCTTCCTCGCTATTTTTAGGATCCAATGACACTGGCAAAAATGGTATCAAAAAAGAAAATTAGAAGAAATGGTTAATTTTTTTTCATGTAGTTAATATCCAATGATTATCTATATTTACTGAGAAAGTGTAAATTTTAAGATTATTTACATACAATCCGAATAACTTAATTATTTGACATGATTATTGTTCGCGCATCCGCGCAGGTACTAATACTATTTAAACAGGTAAAGATATAGTAAATTATCAAACCACTTGAAGAGGATAATTCTAGCCTTGATAAAATATCCTCCCTCGATCTGGACTCACAGTAACTAAACACTGATGGACAAGAATAAGAACTTTGAATAACAAAGAAAATAACAATATATTGCCTTGGTATGCGTGCATTACCATGTGTCAATAAATAATTAGACTCCCATGCATATACCAGTGGAGTTTTAATAATTCTATAAAAGGTAAAAAGTCTTCTGTTTAACTAATCACTAGTTCTCTATCGATGCGTGCCGAGATCTACGCCGTGATATCTGGCCGGTCGCAGATATCACGGCCTTATGTTGGTCGTGCTTGGTTGCCCGACAATGTTTTCCGATGTCTTTTGGGATTTGGATCGATCCTGGATCATGGCCCCGATATTCTCGAGGGTGGGCGTCATGCCCCCAGATTCTAGCTCGATGAGACCTTTGCCTCGACTTTGGTTCCTTATCATCACGTCTTTAGCTCGATTTTATCTTATCAAAAGTCGAGGCGTTCCACAAGACCGGTTTTACCCGTATATAGATAGTCCCCTTATTTTTCGGAAAGTAAGTTTTACGGAAACGAAGAGGAACGACATGAGCTCTTCCATCCCTTCTTCAACACGCAATGACACAAAACGACAAAGAAACTGAAACGTCCCGTCAGTCGCGTCATAATGAACCCAAATGTGTGTCGTCTAGTCCCTAGATGCGGAACGGCGCAAAGCCTCTATAAATACTCCTTCCTTCGTTCATTTTTTACTTTTGACCAAGCTTCTACCTTTGATCTTTCAAGATATCATTGTCTTCCTTCATTCTCCAACATTCTTACCTTCGTTCTCCAAGTTGCAACCTTTTCTTTCTCCCCTCACTTAAGTCAGTGTGCTTGATTTTCTTAGCAAGTTCTCACCCTTCATCTCCTCATTCTTCTTCATCCTTTCAGACCCTTTTATCCAGATAAAAATGGTGAAAACTTCCAAGTCGTTCCCCAGAAAGGTGCTCCTTATTCTTCGCAGCCCACCACCGAGGTTGATGAGACCGTCTCCGATGTGGTTGTCCTCGAGAGGTGCGCTCCGAGAGCGGCCACAGATAAACCGACGGTCGAGCCCCCCTTGAAAATGTTTGTCCTCGAGGGGTGTTCGGTTAATGACGACTTCAAGGTCGAAAAGCCCTCTTAGGTTCAAGGCCGTTGCAAGGCGGTTTCACGGTACATCTGCTCCATTACCGAGGTCATTCTTCCACTGGTTTGAAAAGACTACGGCTGGATGGATAAGGACGTAGTGATTCCGGTCCTGATGACGACATTACTACCCATATTGAGGGATATCCGAGTGTTTACACTTATCCATTTATATTAGGCCCGGTGGACCCAGTCATCTTGGACTTTTGTAGGAGGTATGACGCACGCCTCGACCAAATCCACCCACTGTTGTGGAGGATCGTGATCCTCATTCGATTCTTTGTGAACAAAAAATGATTAATGCATATTCACCATTGATCATCTACTCCTCTTGTACAGTTCGCGAATCTTCCAACGGGGACTGATAAAGCTTGTACATCGGGCCAGCAAAGCCCATTTTCAAGTATTGACGAGGACCGAGATTAGGATTGGCAAGGACTTTTTGTCCGGGTGAGGACCGCTGACCTGTTACCTACCAAGTGGAGGCCATTCCCCGAGAAGTGGAATGTATCACGTAAGTATAACTCCCTTTTAAACGTCGATTCTATGTTTTATCTTTCTTTTTTCTCATCGGTGTTTGCTGTGGTGCAGCCCTCGATCGAGTCCCATACGCCATTCCTTGACTCAAGGAGTGGATCGGAGGCATTTGTTCGCAGATGGCTTATGCCGAGCGCTCGTGGCGTGAGCTCTAGAAGGGCCGCTGGGAGGCCCATTCTTGTGGTAAGGATCCTTTTCTTGGATAAGTAGCACTAGGATTTCCTTTTCAACACTATGTTTTCATTCCTTCATTTCTCATTTTTGCAGGTTTACCTAAGACGATCAAGCTTAGGCCCTTAGTAGGGGGTGAGGGCCTACCCGCCGATCCTTCTGCTTCGAGGCAGCCGAAAGCGCAGTAGGAGAAAAGAAAAGAAGGAGGGCTACGAGTTCCCCGAGCTTGGAGAAAAAGAAACCAAGGATAAGGTTGGCTCATAAGCCAAAGGAAAGCTCCAGTTATCGGGTGCCTGACTCGGACTTGCTTTACCGTCTCATGGACGAGCCCGAGGAGGAAAAAATTCTTGTGTCCTGCGAGTCATCCATCCCCGAGGAGCGGATAGAAGCTGAGGGGGAAACAACGGAGGCTAATCCCCCTCAAGTTCAGGAGGTTGGTGCAGAGGTGAGGGCCGAAACCTCTCGAGATTCTGACTCCGCTCTGCCCGGTGTTATTGAAATTTCGAGATCGCCTTCGTTTACAGAATCCATGTTCAATGAAGGCCAAGCGACGAAGGAGCGATCTAACGAGGGGGCTTATGGAGCGGACGATCCCCTCTGTTGCTTTTTTGATGGTGTGGACTCAACCTCCTTGGAGGACTTCACCGGGTTGGTTGACATAGAGGTACTGAGGAAAAGTCCATCCTTGGAGGTTGGCGGGCCGAACTCGAACCCAAGGTTGATCAGTCTGTTCCCCACTCCGAGCGTGGATCTTGGCCGAAAGCGGTCAGTTATTATCACCATCTCGAATGACGCTCGAATTCTTTCCGCCCATGTCGGTGTGGCTAGCTACCTCCTATGCCTGGTAACCGAAGAATATCATGCAAAAATGAGCGAGGTGGATGCGCCGTGCTTGTTCAACGAAGCACAACAGGCACTGAATCGGGTAAGGTGTCATTACACTCTTTTATCTTCAAATTTAGTTTTTGATAACTCGAACGTCTTTCCCTTTTCACACTTTTGCAGGCTTCGGCACTCCACCATGAAACCTTTCTCCGGTACCGGGCTAAGCTTAGCCAGCTCGAGGCCGAGGTCAAAGAGCTTTCTGAGAAAAGGGATATGTATAAGCTTCTCAGCGAGCAATGCGAAGGAGAAGTCATGTAACTGTTAGTAGACTGTATTTGTAAAATAATTCTGGAAATATAAATGAATATAAACAGAAATGAACATAAACAGAAATGACATAAAACCAATTCGAGCCCACTGAATTCACAGTGTTTCCTTAAGGAATTTAATCCCCTCCTAGTACCCAAGGTTATGGATTATTTCCTCCCAGGATAGAACGAATTACACACTGGTGTAGTGGTACTTCAAACCCCAGTGTTTCAGCGAACACAAAGTTCGGTAGCAAATCACACTTACTTTTTACTTTGTTTGATGCTAAAAGTATGCAGAAGAAGGAGAGAAAACTCAGAAAATCGTAGTGAAATTCTGAGCAGAATAGTGTTGTATTTATAGCCAAAGTTGGGCTGAAATATGAAGAGGTGCAACTCTTCAGAATGGCTGTTTATGCAAAACTCCCACAGCATAAATGCCATTACATAAATGGCCATTTACTCAATAATAAAGAGGAAAAATAAAGAGGAAAAATTGAAGAGGGTAGTTACTTTTCTGTTACCTAACAAATAAATTTGGTCCAAAAAGATAATCAATCAATCGATCATTTGACCAAATCCAAATCCAAATCCGAATCCGAATCCGAAGCCGAAGCCGAAGCCGTAGCCGAAGCCGAAGCCGAGCCGAGCGAGCGATGACGACGACGGCGCGAGGCTTGCCTTCTTCTAAACTCTTTAAGAGCTAGAAGAAGAGAAATTGCTTATATACCCATAAAAAACCTCTTCCTCTTCCAATATGGGACAATGCCCATTTGCCAAGGGGGGGAACTTAAAATTTCATTCCCCTCCATTTCCCATTCACCCTCTTTTAAGTATTTAATATATATTAATTAAATACATCCAAAACCCAACAATCCCCCACATGAATGGGGAATGGCTATATCACGGAAGTATGCATGAAAAACTGTGTGATTCGCAAGTAAGGATTAATTGCATCTGGATAAGTAGGTTTCCCTTTGAACTTTCCGTAGTGAACTTATATCGGATATACTCGATCAATCGGTAGATTTGATATCTTTGAACCGTCGAACATTAGTGTATACCTAGACAACCATAAGTCACACAACCAACCTTAACCGTCTTTGGTTCTCATTGTTGTGTTCGTTTCAGCCATGAACACCGCCTGGTTTCATAAGTGCGTAGAGAACTGGCCTTACAATGTTCTCCTTGAGCGGCTAACACTTCACACTTACATAGGTGAATCCTAAACGTGCCATCCCGTAGATACACTATTTGATATACCCCGTATCAAATTTAGAAATTATTAAAAAGCCTTAATGCTTTATCCTTGGTACTGAACATTGTCTCATCACGAGAATGGACCAAAAGTTTAGTTGACAATGTTGAACCGTCATAAATGACTTTGTTTGATCTCCTTGAACCTAGATCTTGGGATCTCCAGTCTTCTAGGTGGAGTTACCGCCACTATGACTTGTTCTCGGCCACAGTACCATTCCCCTTGATGACTTCTCAACTACCTCTCTAGTTAGGCCTTTTGTAAGTGGATCCGACACATTATCACTTGACTTTACATAGTCAATCGTGATAATTCCTCTAGAGAGTAATTGTCTAACGGTTTTATGTCTTCGTCGTATATGGCGAGATTTACCGTTATACATAACGCTCCCAGCCCTTCCAATTGCCGCTTGACTATCACAATGTATGCATATTGGTGCCAACGGTTTGGGCCAAAATGGAATATCTTCCAAGAAATTCCGGAGCCATTCAGCTTCTTCACCGGCTTTATCCAAGGCTATGAACTCAGCCTCCATTGTAGAGCGGGCAATACAAGTTTGTTTGGATGACTTCCAAGATACCGCTCCTCCACCAATAGTGAATACATATCCACTTGTGGACTTGGAATCAGTTGATCCGGTGATCCAATTTGCATCACAGTATCCCTCAATGACCGCAGGATATTTATTGTAGTGCAAAGCAAAGTCCTGGGTATGTACTAAATACCCCAAAACTCGTTTCATGGCCATCCAATGAGATTGGCCTGGATTGCTCGTATATCGACTCAATTTACTTATAGCACAAGCTATATCTGGTCGTGTACAATTCATGATGTACATTAAGCAACCCAACACACGAGCATAATCCAATTGTGATATGCTCTGGCCTTTGTTCTTTGCTAATGCAAGATTCACATCAATTGGAGTCTTTGCAATTTTAAAGCCCAAGTGCTTGAATTTTTCAAGTACTGTCTTAATATGATGAGATTGTGACAATGCTAGACCTTGAGAAGTCTTATGGATCTTAATTCCCAGAATTAAATCAGCAACTCCCAAGTCTTTCATATCAAACTTGCTAGTTAGCATACGCTTAGTAGCATTTATGTTGGCAATGTCATTACTCATTATGAGCATATCATCCACATATAAGCAAACAATGACTATGTGATTTGGAACATTTTTAATGTACACACATTTATCACATTCATTTATCTTAAATCCATTTGACAACATTGTTTGGTCAAATTTAGCATGCCATTGTTTGGGTGCTTGTTTTAATCCGTAAAGGGACTTAACAAGTCTACAGACCTTCTTTTCTTTACCTGGAACCACAAACCCTTCAGGTTGTTCCATGTAAATTTCTTCCTCCAACTCTCTATTTAAGAAGGCCGTCTTAACATCCATTTGATGAATTTCAAGACCATAAACTGCAGCTAACGCTACTAACGTTCGTATGGATGTAATTCTTGTAACTGGAGAGTATGTATCAAAATAGTCAAGACCTTCTCGTTGTCTATACCCTTTGACCACAAGTCTTGCCTTATACTTGTCAATAGTGCCATCATCTTTCATTTTCCTCTTAAAGATCCATTTAGAACCCAACGGTTTATTTCTAGGAGGAAGATCAACCAATTCCCATGTATGGTTGTTCAGTATGGATTCTATTTCACTATTGACTGCCTCTTTCCATAACAATGATTCCGAAGAAGACATAGCTTCTTTAAATGTTTGAGGCTCATTTTCCAATAAGAAAGTCACAAAATCTGGTCCAAATGAAGTAGACGTTCTTTGACGTTTACTACGTCTTGGATCCTCCTGGTTAAGTGTACTTTCTTTTGTTTCTTCCCGAGGTCGTTTAGATCCTTCACCAATCGACTCACATTCCTTTTTATACGGATATATATTTTCAAAGAACTCAGCATTATCTGATTCTATAACCGTATTATTATGAATGTCGGGATTTTCTGATTTATGAACCAGAAATCGATATGCTTTACTATTAGTCGCATATCCTATGAAAACACAATCAACGGTTTTCGGTCCTATTTTTACCCTTTTGGGTTTAGGAACTTGCACTTTTGCCAAACACCCCCACACTTTAAAATAATTCAAGTTGGGCTTCCTTCCTTTCCATTTTTCATATGGAATGGATTGTGTTTTGCTATGGGGTACTCGATTTAGTATTCCGCTAGCCGTAAGAACGGCTTCCCCCCACAAGTTCTATGGCAAACCAGAACTTATCAATAATGCGTTCATCATCTCCTTTAATGAACGATTCTTTCTTTCTGCAATCCCATTGGATTGGGGCGTGTAAGGGGCCGTTGTTTGATGAATAATTCCATATTCTAAACATATTTGTTCAAAAGGAGATTCATATTCACCACCTCTATCACTTCTTATCATTTTGATTTTCTTATTAAGTTGCGTTTCAACTTCCTTTTTGTATTGCTTGAATGTGTCTATTGCTTCATCCTTACTATTAAGTAAGTAAACATAGCAATATCGAGTACTATCGTCAATAAAAGTTATGAAATACTTTTTTCCACCGCGAGATGGTATTGACTTCATGTCACAAATATCTGTGTGAATTAAGTCTAAAGGATTTGAATTCCTTTCAACCGACTTATAAGGATGTTTAACATACTTAGATTTCACACATACTTGACATTTTGATTTGTCACATTCAAACTTGGGCAACACTTCCAAATTAATCATTTTCCGTAAGGTTTTATAATTGACATGACCCAAACGTATATGCCATAATTCATTTGACTCAAGTAAGTAAGACGAAGCTGAAATTTTATTATTATTTTCAACAACCATTACATTCAGCTTGAAAAGGCCCTCAGTGAGGTAACATTTTCCTACAAACATTTCATTCTTACTTATTACAACCTTATCGGAAACAAAAACACATTTAAAACCATTCTTAACAAGAAGTCCAGTAGAGACTAAATTCTTCCTAATCTCGGGAACATGAAGGACGTTGTTCAAAGTCACCACTTTGCCGGAAGTCATTTTGAGAAATATCTTCCCACATCCTTCAATCTTGGCCTTTGAAGCATTTCCCATAGAAATCGTCTCATCGGGTCCAACAGGAGCATAAGTAGCAAAAGCTTCTCTAACAGCACAAACATGGCGAGTGGCTCCAGAATCAATCCACCACTCTTTAGTATTGTCCACCAAGTTGCACTCAGAAAGCATGACACATAAGTCATCAACATCATCATGCTTTTCAACCATGTTTGCTTGACCCTTCTTCTTGTCTTTCTTCGGAACACGACACTCCGTAGATTTGTGTCCGGTTTTCCACAGTTGTAGCAGTTTCCACTGAACCGCTTCTTGCTTGGGTTGTATTTCGGTCCAGAAGCCTTCTTCCTCTTTTTGTTATCTTCAACAATATTTGCTCCCATTATTGTTGAGTTCCCACGGCCTCTCTTTTCAGCAGCTTTGTTGTCCTCTTCAATTCTCAACCGAACAATGAGATCTTCAAGGGACATCTCCTTGCGTTTGTGTTTCAAGTAGTTTTTGAAGTCCTTCCACAAATGAGGCAACTTCTCAATCATTGCTGCTACTTGAAATGCTTCATTGATGACAAGACCTTCAATAAAATTTCTATTAGTAAAAATACTAAGATTATTACTTTCAACATCAATATTAATTTGATTTATATCAATATTAATTTGATTTGTATTTCTTTTCAAGCGTAGTCCACAGTTCCTTTGACGTTTCCACACCACTGTAGACGTTATACAAAGCATCCTCCAGCCCGCTTAGAATATAATTCTTGCACAAAAAATCTGAATGCTTCCACGCCTCAATCACGAGAAAGCGTTCAGTTTCTGGAGTTTCATCGAACAGCACAGGAACATCTTCCTTGATGAACTTCTAGAGACTTAGAGTAGTCAAATAGAAGAACATCTTTTGCTGCGAGCGCTTGAAATCAATCCCGAAAAATTTTCCGGGTTTCTCCGCCGGTGCCAATGCTGCCGGTGTCGTTCGGCTTGTTGAGGCATTGGCAGTCACCATTGGAACAGCTTGGTTCTCATTCTCATTAGTCATTTCTGTAAAAGAATGACAGAAACGTTAAAATCACGTAGATTTTAATAGAGTACAAAACCACAAAGGTTTTACTCTTCCAGAAACAGTAAGTACAAATACAGAAAATATATTAAATTCCTTAAGCTTGTTAGTAGACAGTATTTGTAAAATAATTCTGGAAATATAAATGAATATAAACAGAAATGAACATAAACAGAAATGACATAAAACCAATTCGAGCCCACTGAATTCACAGTGTTTCCTTAAGGAATTTAATCCCCTCCTAGTACCAAGGTTATGGATTATTTCCTCCCAGGATAGAACGAATTACACACTGGTGTAGTGGTACTTCAAACCCCAGTGTTTCAGCGAACACAAAGTTCGGTAGCAAATCACACTTACTTTTTACTTTGTTTGATGCTAAAAGTATGCAGAAGAAGAAGAGAAAACTCAGAAAATCGTAGTGAAATTCTGAGCAGAATAGTATTGTATTTATAGCCAAAGTTGGGCTGAAATCTGAAGAGGTGCAACTCTTCAGAATGGTTGTTTATGCAAAACGCCCACATCATAAATGCCATTACATAAATGGCCATTTACTCAATAATAAAGAGGGAAAATTGAAGAGGGTAGTTGCTTTTCTATTACCAAAACAGAAAAAATGGATTGGATTTAATATTAATATTTTGTTATTAAAATAAATATTTAATAACATTTTTGTTAATATTTTACTATTAACAAAGTAAATTTGGTCCAAAAAGTTAATCAATCAATCGATCATTTGACCAAATCCGAATCCGAATCCGAATCCGAAGCCGTAACCGTAGCCGAAGCCGAAGTCGAGCCGAGCGAGCGACGACGACGACGGCGCGAGGCTTGCCTTCTTCTCAACTCTTTAAGATCTAGAAGAAGAGCAATTGCTTATATACCCATGAAAAACCTATTCCTCTTCCAATATGGGACAATGCCCATTTGCCAGGGGGGGGGGAACTTAAAATTTCACTCAAAAATTTCATTTTCCTCCATTTTCCATTCACCCTCTTTTAAGTATTTAATATATATTAATTAAATACATCCAAAACCCAACAGTAACTACGGGCTAAGTTGGATGCGGCTTAGAAAAAACATGCCGACCTGGCGGAACAGGATAAAGATCTTTGAAGTTACTGAAGACGAGTTATACATGGTGACCAACGATCAAAACTCGCAGGTCCAACAAAAGCTTGATAAGATCGACATACTTCGAGCCGCGATGAACGAGGTCAAGGTCAAAGCCGAAGAGTGGAAGGGAAAAATGTAACGATTGGCTCTGGAGAAGGAGATGCACGGGAACAGCTGGCCTCGGTGGAGCTCCAACTTTGAGCGGAGAGGGAGAAAGTTGAGGCCCGGTCCTAAAAAATCGAAGACCTCCAATCTCAATCGGGCTCGACCGTTGCTGAACGGGATACCCTTGACAAGGAGCTTAAAATAGCCAAGTCACTAGGGCCTATGCTGAAGAGATGGTGGCCCAGTACAAAGCTGACACTGAGGTAGCCCAGGACCACCTGAAAGTCACTGTCGAATACGTGAAGTGGCAGTCCCAAAGAGAGGCTCTCGAGGAAGTTCATGCCCAGGATTTCGACCTATCGGCCAAGATTGAAAATGCTAAGAGGCTCGAGGCCAAGGACAAAAAGTTGGCAGATCCTGAGGACGAGGAAGGCTCTAAGGGTTCCAACGAATCCGATGGCGGAGAAGACCCCGATGGTCCCGGTGACAAGGCGAGCTCCGGCGAAGATCAGTCTTACGCACCTTGTAGTTTTTCCTTTGTTTTTGTATTTTTTATATTTTGTTGAGGCCGTTTGGCCTTTGTAAATATCTTTATATATATACAAGGCATTTTTTCCCTTTGACAATTTTAAAGTTTGTTTCTTTTGGCTTTTTCTTTATGATTGCAAAGATTTCAAATACCTTAGCACATTGTAATTAGGTCTCGTTCGGAGGTTCGAACAAGTCTTGTTCTCGATGTAATTTTGCTTAAAACTCGTGGGTACTTGGTATCATCGGAAGCTTTCCCCAAAGTGCTTACTTAGATGTTTATAAATTATAATTTTGCCGAGGGTAGCCTTTGAACTGGTTTGGATTTTTTGAAGGCCTTATGTTTTGGTTACGGGTTTCGGACGTCTCCGAGCCGTTTCTAGGATGTTCGTAGCCTTTTAAGTTCGGTATTGTCCAATAGGCTTATTACCCTGGGCTTCGATACCCGAGTCGTCCGGGCTTGCCCAAGATGACAGTCGCCGAGTATGGGTGGTTGTAGCCTTTAAAGTTCGGGCACTGCCTAATAGGTTTTTGTGCCCCCGGGCTTCGACATCCCAAGCCGTCCGAGTTTTCCTTGGAGGACAGTCCCCGAATGGGGGTGATCTCTTAGATCCGGATAGAGGTGGCCCTTGGGCTCAATGTCCTTAAGGAACAAAATGTAGTAGTTTTTAGGAGACAAAATATTTATCTGCAAGGTAGAAACTTTATTTCATTGTTGTGCACAACATACAACATTGCAACTGTGTACAAGCTTCATGTTATGGCTTAAGCGGTTCATTTGACCGTTTGGCCCTTACAATAAATCATATCCACCGAGCCTAGACTGTTCGAGCATAAAGTTCCTTCCTTGCTAAAATCATTATCCGAGGGTGATGGCCCATAATATTCGAGTCCGATCGTAGAGAGGGCTCGGATACTATTAATGTGACCCTCGACTCTGGTTCATAGCCGGTCTTCAATTATAAGTTAGCACGATATATTGTTGCCTCGTTAAAAACCTCGCCGGAAAACCCATTTGGGACAAAATCAATTAAAGGGAAAAAGAGTGCAACGCGTGCTTTTAGGCCTAATAACTGCACCATTCTTTGGTCACTGCCTGCAAGTGTTAGTTCCATTCATAATATATGTAAAGAAAAGAATGAATGGGGTCGTACCTTAGTAGTAGTACCGTTTTAAGTGGGCCACGTTCCAGTTGTTCGGTAGTTGCTCTCTGTTCCCTGCTTCGAGTTTGTATGATCCTTTGTCGGTGATCTCGATAATTTGATATGGACCTTCCCAATTCGGTCCCAGCTTACCTTTGTTTGGGTTACGGGTGTTTAGTATCACTTTCTTAATATCAAGTCTACGATATTGGAGTGTCGGAGGTTGGCTCTTCGGTTGTAATACCTTGCGATCCATTGTTTTTGGGCGACCAACCGGACGAGAGCGGCATCACGCCTCTCACCCAACAGTTCCACGCCCATACTCATGGCCTTGTCGTTTGACTCTTCGATCGCATATCAAAACCCGAGACTCGGTTCTCCTACTTCGACCAGTATTCGCGCTTTGGCGCAGTAGACTAACAAAAACGGGGTGGCCCTAGTACTAGATTTTGAGGTTGTACAATATACCCATAGGACTTCGGGCAAAATATCCCAATGATAATTGCATATAAGCTTCACAGAGTCAACAATTTCATAAAAGATTAAAGACCAGAAAGCATTACACATAAATAAGCTTTGACTTAAACATGCAGCTGAGAGTTATATCTAGATATGAGACAACCAAGTTCAACTTAATAGCAATTACTAGTTGACTATAAAAAATATGATTATGACTTATTTTTTCTAAAAGAAGGATAACTTAATATTAACAGGGTGTATTCAATAGAACTATTGGTATGAAAAGAGGAGAGTTAGCTCAACAAGACTGTTTCATACAGAAGCAAACAACAATTAGATATAATCATGAAAATGTCACAGTGATAGCCCGAAGTTCCCATCAGAGCTAGCAGATACAGATAGAGAAGGAAAACATTTAGACACTTAGATTTTTTAGGCTTTAGTTAAGTGATATGAACTTATGAATTTTCAGGTTCATCCCAGTTAGGGTTATAAAATGATAAACTCGATCACAAGACAAATATGATGCAGGAAAACAATATGTAGAGGTAAAGATCGCAACAGAATCATCAGTGAAAGAAAAACATGAAGTTTAGGTAAGCAATATTAGATTAACAGAATTAATAATAACTAAACAAAGTGAAAGACCATAGTAATAACTCAGAAAACAGTCTAACAAACATAAGCAAAGAAGAAAGTATTTAGACACTTAAAATTCATGATTAAGATTAAAAAACAGGGGATATACATGTTCAGATTCATCTTAGTTATGATTATCAGGTGATAAACTCAACTTCAAAGCTCATAAAACTACATAGATGCAACAAGACAAGATAAGCTTATTGCAGGTCGAGGAAAGCTATGAAGTTCATGTTGAACATGAATATACAATAACTTAGGCATGGAGACTGTTGGAAACTCGGAACAAAGATCAGCAGGTATCAGTCATGGTTTAATCAACCATCACTTAAAGATTCATAGGAGAACAAGCTAATCACGAGGAGTCATTAAACTAACATAACACAAATATTAACACATTAAATACCATAGAACAATTGAAATATATAGAACCTAACTTAGCATACTTGTAGTATTCAAATAAAATGAACAAAAGAAAAGAACGAGAGGTGCTGACCTTTTTGAGAGCAGCAGAACAAACGAGGGTTCTTTTCGGTCGCTCAAAATTCCAGAAGCCTCAAGTTTAGACCAGCGATAGAACTCAGCAAAAGAAAAGAAAATCAGTAAGAAACCTAAGGCTTGGAACCCTAAACATCTCAGTGTTTGTGTGTGTGTGCTTCTCTTAGATAGTAGTATCGTGATTTCTCTTGTTAGGTCGTGTTAGATAAGTTACAAACTTAAAGAAAAAAGACGTGAAAGATGTAAAAGAAGAAGAATATACCTTAAGAGCGGAATGAATGACATAATTCATTAGAGTGATGGAGGTATGAGACTCGGGATTTTCTCTTTCAAAAGGGCCGGTCAACGATTTCAACAAAACTGCAGCTCGTTTAAACTTTTTCAACAAATTTGATCCCTCGGGGACTTCAATAAAAAAATAATTCATGCTTCTTCCACTGGAAGGGCCAGCCTCTCCATAAGGAATGGCAGCACGAGTCACAGTAGAAGTACCAGAAGGGGTGACAGTAGGAACGACAGGGGTAATAGAAAAAGTTGCAACGGGTGGCTCTTCAGAAACAAGGCCGAAATCTTCTTCTTCACCCTCAAATCCTTGAGCAAAATACCTTTCAGTAGGACTTATGGGGTGATTCAAAGCAGGACCAACATCCTCGTCTTCGGAGATATCTAGAGGAACATTGTCAGGCGCATCAACTAGCTGGAAATGCACGGAGTCTGAAGGTTGATTATGGGAAATGGTGGGTTCACTATCTAGAACAACGCGCCTCCTGACTCGTGGCTTTTTCACTAAATAGCCCTCATCTTCTTCTTCCTCGTCAGAGGTGCGGTTTTCTTTATTTTTCCTCTTTGAAGAGGAAACAGTTAAATTTGTTATTGGTATGTGCTAATGGGGAGTCTAGTTGCAAGAACAGAAGCGGGACGTACGCCATAAATAGCAAATCCTGAGAACAATGAAAGATGTCACAATAAGAAAAGTAATAAAAAAGAAGAATTTGTGGTGAAGTAAAATAATAAACCATGGGTCTTCACTTTCCACTCAAACTTTTGGGAGAGAAACTTCCAGGATCTTTGATCCATAGGAGTGGCAGATAACATTTTTCCTACCCAATCACGAAAGTCGGGAAGCTCACCAAAAACTTCCTTGATTGCTGAAAAATAGAAAAATATGACTGAGAAAATCAAACATTCTAAAGAGAAAGTGGCGCAGTAAAAAGGAAAAGAAAAATACTTACATGAAAAGTTCCACTTCTCAGGAAAATACATGTTTCATCACCTACTAAGTCACGAGTGGGAACAGCTACGAACTGAGCATACCAGCCCCGATCACGGTCATCTTCGGGACTAACCAAGACTCTTTTGCTTCTTGCTACAAGAAAGAAAACACCTTCGTAGAAAAGCTTCGGGGAATATAAATGGAGAATGTGACGAAAAGTAAAGGGTTGAGACTAAGCGTGACAGGTGTCAAAGGAAAGTGACCGCCCTCCACATTATAACACCTATTTGACCAAGGCACAAATTGAAGTAACGGCAAAACTCGTTGATCACTGGATCAATATGAGGTTTGAGTCCTAAAGTAAAAGGATAAGTGTAAACAAATGAATAACCTCGCGATAAGAGGTTATTCGATCATCAACACTAGGATCTGCGATAGGGAAGTTAGATTTCCAATAGCATTCACGGCGTACTAAAGGAAGAAGGTCAGAAGTAATTAAAGAAGTGTAGTGATCGACAGGTTTAAGTGTTGTTATGGAAGAAACCTCTTTCTTCCATGCCTCACAATCTGATGTGAAGGAAAATTCCTGAGGAACAATATCAAAAACTACAGACTCAGGTAATGGTTGGCTTTGGTCTCTGCCTTTGCAATAAGGTTTAGGAGTTGATGAAGCTTTAGCTCTAGAAGAAGAAGATTTAGAAGAATTCTTCTGGGAAGGAGTAGTACTACGACTTAATATGGAACCTAGATTATAAAAGTCTATCACCTCTTTTACTTCTAACTAGGGCTGTAAAAGGAGAAGGTTTGTCTACGATGATAGTTTTTGGGGGATCCGATGATGAAGAGGGGTTCAAAGAACGGGAAGCCATTTTTTGTAAATAGTAAAAACATGACGGGAGAAGAGAAATTGCAGAAGAATCTTGGAAAGGAATGCAAGAAATTAGAAAAAGTTTTTGAATGATGTGTGATGCGGTATTTATAAGAGAACGACATCATTATGAACCATCACTTCAAACTGACATAGCCGTAGAAAACCCTAAAAAGACACTATAAACTGTAGAGTGAATAATCATAGCAAGATACGTGTCTCGAGCATAAAATGGAAAAGATGTACGTCTCTACGCTTTTGAAGAATATATAATGATATTGGAAAGAGGCAGCAAGACATTCCCGCCATAAATAAACTTATCACTTCTCGAATATTCAGAAAGTGGGTGGACTATCTGTATTCGTGGAAAAATAGAAATCACACGTAAATTAATGACATGTTGACATGTGGCATTTGAATAAGAGCAATAAAGAGGAATGTTGAGGCATGGGCAAAACACCTACGAGATTATTTATAAAGATACCGTATCTTATAATCATGAAAGAAAAGATAGACATGGGATGCATGAAGACCACAAAAGAGGAAGATTCGTCAACAACTACAAATATGGAAAAGGAATCAGTACAATCCCTGATTATATACGATTGTTTATTATCAGCATAACTGTTACGAATAATTTCAGTATCGGGCAATTAATGTAGTTAATATTAGTAACAGTCAGTAATTAAGTGGGGAAAATATTTACATATTATATCCTTATATAAATTCCCCTTGCCATACTTTGTACGATCATCAAAGAATTCATAAATATTCGCAATCAATTTTCTCTACTTGATTGAAGATTCTTACTTTCAATCCTTGGAAGGAAGCTACAATAATCGGTAAGGTTTCCTTTCCTTTTATTCATTGAATGTTTAGTTTCTATTATTTCATATTCTCTTATATTTAGAAAAGTGAAGTAAAATTGGTTATTAGAAATCCTATTTCAATATATATTTGCTCTGGCCATAAAAATTATTTTTTGGTTAAATATTTACTGATGTGAGCTATTGTGGTGCTTCTTTCTCAACTAGTGCTTAGAGCTTTTTTCTTCTTCTTCAACTTCAGATCCTCTAGTCTAAAGCTAATTCTGAAACAAGTAAATTTATAAATATGTATGCAATGCAAGCATATGTTTAATGGTGATCCTTAAATCGAATATGTATGCACTTCTTCCCTCAAGCTATAGTGAGCAAGAAAACTCGTCTAGCATAAATGAAGCACCTTTTTTGGGCCCAAAATATGCACTTTATTCCATGTTACCTCTCTCAACTAGTATGATGTTAGATGGTTGAGTCCAAACAATAACAGCTTGTTTGGATGGTTGTTCCTCGTTGTATTGTATTGTATTGTATTGTTATCCCAAAACAATGTTTGTTTTGATTGTTTCATTAAACTTGGTTGTATTGTATTATTAAATTCATCGTTCCGGAACAATGAAAAGTCCCTTTTTTGAAATAATCGATTTGGTGTGGTGGGATTGTTTCCTATTTTTCTTTCCAATTATGCCCTAACTTATTACTCCATAATTCTATTTTACCCTTTATCTTTTTTCTATTTTAGCTCCAAATCTCCAACTTATAACCTACTTTATTTTTTTCCCGACCAATGTTAAAGGTGTTTTGTTGCCTCCTGTTTTATTTTTTTCTCCTAATTTGCTTGTAACTCAATTCTAATTAGTTGTGCTCCTTTGTTTTGCCTTTTTCTGTCTCGCTCCTTTGTTCTGCTTACTTATTGTGTTTTGCCTTCTTCTGTTTTGTTTTTTAAAATTATTTTTATATATAATTTTGATAAATTTAATATTTAAACAATTGAGGGTATTTTAGTAAACTTATCAATTACAGTACAATATGATACCGTCAAACCAAGCAACAAAATATTATTTAACAATAACAAACAATACAATCTATCCAAATATTGTATTCATAAAACGATATGGTACAATACGATACAGTACAATACAATACATTATAAAACGATAGGGAACAATGATGCGATCGGAGTGTAATACAACACTTGCTAAAAAAAAATAGAAAACCAAACGACGTTGTACCATCGACCTCATCACCTAAGAAACAAAATCCTTAGGAGAGACAGACAGAACAAAAAGCAGCTAAAGGAAGCCAAAACCTCCCACAATTCCCATTTCAATGGCTTCTTCCTTGGCTTTGCCTTCAACTTCAACAAAAGGTTCTTCTCTCTGTCAAAGCTTCCTTCCTAAAAGAACCCATCAGCCAAGCTTTGTTGTAAGTCCTTTCGCTTTTTCTTTAAACTAAATCCCTTTTAGAAGATTTAATCTGGATTCAACTTTTGTTATTTAAATGGAAAACATGCCTGCTCTATTTTTTATGAAGGGGTTCAGAAAATATCAATAATTCTTTATATTGATGGAATTTACATAGTATTTCTAATCTTTTGTGATTCATTTTATCAGTTGGAACTTTGTTAAAGCTCCAATTTTGGCCGGTGAAAAGTGTATGCTGCTTATTGGTATTTATTTGCTTTATTATTAAGATCTTTCTTTTTTTTTTTTTTTCACTTTTCCGCTAGTAGTAAACCATTGATGTGTGTGTTTAAGATGACTAAAATATATTTACAAAAACAATAGAAATGGAAAAGTGTCTTTACAAGGAGAAATGAAAGTGGAGTTTGCCTTGACTTCATCTTAGATATCTGTCCTTTTTTAGGGGTTATATTCTTGTACTGTTAAGTGAAGGAGAATTTGAAAAATATAATTTAGCGCAACTTGAGTTTGCTCTGCCTTCCTGGATTTAGTGTTATAAGTTGAAACTTTGATAAAGCTCCAAAATTTACGGTGCTTGCTTGTTTTATTGCTGTGCCCTCTCAGATATCTGCCCTTTATCTTGTATCATTTTCTTTTGTTTGGATATCAGAGTTGTGAAAGAAGCGAACCAGTGAATGGGAAGCCTCGCGTGCCAATTATCAATGATGGAACACTTCCAAAGTTCTTGCAAGCAAAACGCCTAGAGAATGCAGTTAATAGAAACAATAGTAGGCTGAAGATATTCACTGGAACTGCAAATCCTTCTCTTTCTAAGGTAAACCAGACGATTGTCATGTGTATACATGGTGTTTTCTTGTCTGCCAAATTCAGTCTAGTGACAACCAAGATCTTCTTATTTGCTTTGTACAGTGCAAACAATGACATACTGAAATATGCTTCCCGAGTTTCACAGTTCAGTAATTCCTCAACTTCAAATAATAATCTAGTGTCTTAAAATTTGTTATCAATTAGTAGTATTTAGAGAAAATTGGAATAGCCTTTCCAGCAGGACAAGAAAACAAATCCTTGGGAGATTGCCTCCAGTAGTACATTG
Source organism: Nicotiana attenuata (assembly GCF_001879085.1). NCBI lineage: Eukaryota > Viridiplantae > Streptophyta > Magnoliopsida > Solanales > Solanaceae > Nicotiana > Nicotiana attenuata. The sequence goes on from NW_017670278.1 coordinate 633,512, forward strand.
TACTTGACTCTTCCAGTCCACTCAAGGATATAGTTTCAGGATTTGGGACTATGGAGAATTGTGCGGTTTCAGTCTAGATAATTCAGCTTTAGATTTTCATTCCTCGTTAAGCATAAAGAATTTTCTTCTTTTTAAATATTGCATAAGAAGTGGGGATGAAAGGAACCTTTATTTTTTTTTCTCTCTTCTTACGAAAGATACACAATTACAAAGATATCTGAAAATTCCGTTGTAAGAATTCCTAAGATATTATTTTATTTGGTAATTATTAACTTTTCTCCTCACTCGTCAAAATATACGAATTATAGTCACTTCTAGCAGTGAAATCTATGAAGCTTCTTTTAAGTTTATGCTGTGCTTTTCTTTTCAACTGATGCAACAATTTTTGTCACTTAGGAAATTGCTTGGTACATGGGCTTTGACCTGGGAAAGGTCAACATCAAGCGCTTTGCTGATGGTGAAATTTATGTCCAGTTGCAAGAAAGTGTTCGTGGCTGTGATGTTTACTTGATTCAATCCACATGTCCTCCGGCCAATGAAAACCTTATGGAGCTTTTGGTAATGATAGATGCATGCAGAAGGGCTTCTGCCAAGACCATTACTGCCGTGATTCCATACTTTGGATATGCCAGAGCTGATAGAAAGGCAAGCTAGATTCCGTTCCAAATTTTATGCTTGCAAGCTTCAAATTTTTATTGGTCAATTTTATCAGCCTCCTTTGCCTTTGTTTCTATTCTACTTTGAGGTGGGAATGGGTGTTTACCTCTATATATACCTGTATAATAATACCCAAAAGGTGATTACAAAAGGGGAGGGAGAGATAGAGCCTAACCTGACATTTCCCTATGCTCTTATGATGTACTGCCACTATTTTCTTGCATCTTCTTCTGGGTCAATATTTTAGTGTTCTTTACTCTTGAAATAGTGCAACGATTATGTCGAACAGTTTGTGTCCTTTTTCACTACTTTCTTTTCATATGCTTTGAGGTTTTCTCAGTTGTCTTTAAAGAGTTACAGATGGGAACGCAATTTTTAGTGCATTTTATTTTGTTCTAATAATCATAAATTTTTTTAATTACAGACACAAGGTCGTGAATCCATTGGCGCCAAATTGGTTGCGAACCTTATAACTGAAGCAGGTGCGGATCGTGTTCTAGCTTGTGATCTGCACTCCGGGCAATCAATGGGTTACTTTGACATTCCAGTGGACCATGTGTACTGTCAGGTAATCTCTTCTGTACTGTTGACAATGCTTAAGTATTGCCCATTTTAAATTAGTAAATGAGCAGTCTGCATTCTTTGCGTGCACAGCCGGTTGTCCTTGATTACCTTGCTAGCAAGAAGATTTCTTCCAATGATTTGGTAGTGGTCTCTCCTGATGTTGGCGGAGTTGCTAGAGCACGTGCCTTTGCAAAAAAGTTATCTGATGCACCGTTAGCCATTGTGGACAAAAGGCGGCAAGGACATAATGTCGCCGAGGTAGATACAAAGCTAAACCTTGGTACTGCAGTTTTTTGCATTGTCATGGAAACAATGTTTTAAGTTCTGGTCTCCCAATAGATGAGATGAAGACCCCCTTTAAAAATTCTATTTGTGAGCTACGTTGCTCGAACTCTCCAAAAATATTGTCGCACCCGTATCGGATCCTCCAAAAATGTACTACTTTGGAGGATCTGGCACACACACGGCTGGGGCATTGTTGAAGAGTACGGGCAACATAACTTGTGAGCAATGTGTTGTCCTTACAGATTTTTGGAGGATCATTTAGCAGGATGTATTTCCACAAAACTTAGTTAATCCTCTAATCAAGGGTTTCTACTCAAAGGTCAATTCCCCTCTTTGGCTGGACTAACCAACGCTATTGCTTCAATCCTTTCCCCTCCCAATCCCCCCCCCCCCCCCTTCCTTTTGTTTTTGCTTTTCCACGTGTTTAGGGGAATGTTGGAAGGTGAAAGGGTCCTTTGGTTCCTATCTGAAAATGCTATATAGGTTCAGGACTATTCATTTGGCTTGCAAGTGCCTAGCAGTCTCAAAAAGATTCTTTTTTGTGGAGTAGGCCGTATTTCCGCAGCATTGGTCTCATAGTTTATAAGCATTCCTCCCAAGTCAAGTAAACTGCTACAGATTCTTTTTTTAATGGGGACCAGTAAGGTAATTCATTAACAGAGTACTAAAAAGGTACTTTAAATGTACGAGCTCTATACCCAACTCCTTTTTGATGCTTAATAATTAATATTGGTCAAGACATCAAATACTTGTTTTCATGGGTCACTGACTGTGTTGTGACGTACATCTATCTGCACTTCTTCTTTAGTGTACCTCAACATGATTTTGGTGCTTTTAGATATGGTTTGCTCTATATGAGGATCATCATCCTAATTATTCTTTTTAATTTATCACTTACACCTGTTGATTAAGCATCCAACTACGGAGGGGAAAAACCCATAGCAGATATGCTTGAATTCAGGTGAAAACAATATTATAGAGCTATTATACTACACAAAGTAGTAAACTCTGTTTGCATTTCTTCTTCCAACGTCGCTTTCAACACATCCTATCTTGTCCTGGAGCCATTATTTTGTTGTGTTGCAGGTTATGAACCTGATAGGTGATGTTAAAGGAAAAGTTGCAGTTATGGTGGATGACATGATTGACACAGCAGGTTAGTTGGATGCATAACTCTAGTATTCTTGTCGATCCAAAACCTGGAAACATAAATGGTTTATTAGTCTTAGTTCTTTCTAGCATGGACACTAACTGACTCAATGAACTATGTGGTGATCTGTTTAGTATCCTCTATCTTGAGTTATTCGCCCTGAAAGTTTTTTTATTTTTATTTTATGTTTCTCTTTCTTCCATTTGCGCATCTTAAGATTATGAAATTGTCTCAACTAGAAGTTCCACTAGGTGCACATGTGCAGTGTGGAGCTTCTTTTGCTTTTATTCGGCTCATTCTCTTGTTCTAAGGTCAGGTTTGAAAATCATTCGTTAACTTTCTGCTTATGGGTCTTAGGGACTATTGCCAAAGGCGCAGCACTTTTGCATCAGGAGGGCGCACGTGAAGTTTATGCATGCTGTACGCATGCTGTTTTTAGGTAAAATTTCCCATTTAATTGACACATTATACAGCATTAAGAACTCTATATATACACATTATACCCTTAGTAGAGTGGTTAGCTGGGTGAATATGGATACACTTCAACCAATCTATCTCGGCTGATGTTTTAGCTTACAACTGGACTGTTGCTGTGTGAAAATTGTTCTATTCTTTGGCAGACCTTCAATCATTTCTTTAAAGGCTGAACACGTTTCTATTTTAATAGTGGTTGTTTACTTGTTGTGGAGTGGAAGTATATATATAACCTTGTGCAAATTTGGGCTAGTCACTTTTCTTTGGTATATGAGAGTAGAATCTCTGGGAGCAGCTAAGACTCAAACTTTCACTAATATTATTGGAGTTGTTTAGTACTACCTCCGGTCCATTTTATTGTTCGTTTAACTATTTGGCATACCCATTAAAAAAACATATAATATTATTAATCGAAGGACTATTTGACTAAGTTACCCTGATACGACCTGAGATACACAAAGCAACGGGTATGACAAAAAGAAACCCTAGATATAAAGAAAGAAGAAGAAGATAGCCCTCAAGAATCCAATTATTGAAAACAGGTAATCCAAAGTCGAATGCGAACCAAGAGGCTCAAAATCTCTCTCAAGAGTTTTCTTATGTCAAAATATGACTTATGAAATAACCCTAGGTTAGTATAAATATTAAATACCCAATTGGGAAAATAGGAAAAAGTTCCAAAGTTGATTTTCCAAAACAGCTCGTCAGGCCCAACCGGGTCCTCAACGGTAGCCTCAGCCGTGTTACATAGCTAAATCGTGTCGAAATCCATAAGCTTATTTTCTTCGGCTCTTCAGACTCCTCTTGAACCATGGCCAATACTTGGTGCAACCGTGTCACATGGTTTGGCTTGAGGTCTTGATACTTCAATTCCAAGCCTCCAAATATGGTATTCTTTGCAAGAATTCTCAAGTTGACTCTCCAAGTACCTTCTAATCAATTGTTGAAGATCATGCAACTCCTTAGCGCGCATTCCTTTAACCTTGGACTTGGATCGAGTCAACGATCCACTAGATAATTCGAGGTCATCCTCAATGTTCTCTGCTCCTCCCGGGCTATCGAGGATCGTATCATACCCTTTATAATCTCTTCAAATTACCCTTTCTCTCCTCAAACTTTTTAGATCATTTATTGGAGGGCGGGTTGATTTGGAAAAAGATAATTAATGCCTTCCTGAGGTTAAAACAACATTTAAAATGGACAGGAGGTAGAATTAATTCGTATATCATTGATGTTGAGACTCATAAGGTGTTATTTTTTTGAATATTCGAAACAGCTGCAATTTTTTTGTTCCTATGGTTCCAACATTCTTGATATATGGTTCCAAATTTACGCATATTCATGAGTTACCTTTATATTAATTCACTATTAATATTCTTGTTCTGACAGCCCCCCTGCGATCGAGAGGTTGTCAAGTGGCCTTTTTCAAGAGGTCATCGTCACAAACACAATTCCTGCCATGGAGAAAAATTTTTTTCCACAGCTGACCGTTCTCTCAGTCGCAAATCTTCTCGGTGAAACAATTTGGCGAGTGCACGATGATTGTTCTGTGAGTAGCATTTTCCAATAGGCAGGAGAGATGGTGGCAAACCCTCAAGCCAGGTTGTCGGAGTGTTCATTTAGCTTCTGCGTGTTTTTTGTTTTCCCTTTTCTATTTTTCAAATCATCTCCCTCTTTTCACTCGTCCATCAATTAGACGCCTCCATTGGCATGAATTTTTCCTTTACCCTTGTCCATCTTTAGAGGTGACTGACATGCTGAGCGAGTGAACAAATTCTTCTCTTGTTCCATGCTTGTTTTTCGTTGTAGCCAAGCCAGAGTAAGTTCTACAGTTTTAGAATATTTTGGTCTTGTCAAGTTAGATAGTTGGAAGGATAGGAAGATGGAGAAGTCATGTGCTTACTTTTAAGATAGGATTGATTCATGTTCTGACATCTCATGACTATCAAGCCATAGTATTAATCCAGAAAATGCTGCGCTCACATTGGAAACCGCCTCTCTTATCCTTCGGGGTAGGGGTAAGGTATACCTATACACTACCCTCCCCAGACCCCACTAGTGGGATTTAGTGGGTTGTTGTTGTTGTTGTTGTTGTTGTTGCTGCTGCTGCTGCTCTGACATTGTCCGTCATCTTCCCAAATGGTTGATATGAAATGCCGTGGAGCTTCAGGTCCTGCCTGATTTAGGATTCTTGGAACCTGTGGGGCTTCCTTTTATTGTGTCATTAATTTGTTTTAAAACATGCCAGGAAACTGGTCCAATGAGACCAATTGGAGGAGCGACAAGTTGATTTAATGTGATGGTTCTTGAATATTTGTTAAGAAGTTATTGTTATTTTTCTTGTTAATTTTCCCAAGTTTTGGTTGTGCTTTTAACATTCCAAATCAGAGGTTGAACATGTTATTCTCCTTTGGACCATGCATGAATGAGCCACTCCCTTGATCAACAGCAAGACCGACTTTTGGACACATGCCACCACACAAGTAGAATATTTTAATGATGAAAGCAGTAAGAAGTACTTCGGAATGTTTTCCAAGATATCCTTTGTACGTTACGGTTTGATCTGAAAAAACAGATTGTTTTTCAAGATATCAGGAAAAAAAATCTTCGGAAAAATTAAAACAAACCCTCAAATGTTCCCTAAAAACGTTTTTTCTTTTCTTTTCAGAAACTAATCTAAATATAATTTTTTTGCTGGTACTTTATCCAAAGTATAAGCGCCATAGATATAAGGTAGGGAGCAGAACAACGGCGTGAACTTCAGTCTCTTACGTGATAATTTTAAGGAATTTTTACATTCTTATGCCATACTTAACTTTTAATATAACCCTCCATACTTAATTTTTAATATAATTACCTTCTATATACCTAATTACCATTTATGTACCATTTTAGGATTTTAGTGGTATTAATTAGTCTCCTAATTTTACTCAACTGTATACCCCAAGTTTCTCTCTCCAAATCCCCATGATTTCCTCTTCAATCACCCACGATTTCATCTTCTAAAATCAGCGAAAATCTGTAACCCCTCCACCATTGACAACCATTAGAAAGCTTTAAATTCGAATTTGGGTTTTCAAAAGACATTGTTTGTGTGGATTGGATGTTGTTGCAAAGAATTGAGAATTCTCTCTACGTCTTTCTCTATCTCTCAATCCCAAGTTTCAGTAATATAAGAGGAAAGGAAAAGAGAGCAGCAATTCCACCATTGACAACCATTAAAAAGGTTTGAAGCTTTGAATTTGAATTTGGGTTTTCAAAAATCATTATTTGTCTGGATTGGGTGTTGTTGCAAATAATTGGGAATATAGTTTGGAGTTTATATCTCGATTTTGATGGATTTTGGTGAAGATTAGACTTGGTTTTGGCTGAATTTCAGATTGAAACTCGAAGAAAAAGAAGAAGATTCTTACAATTCACATTGATTGTCCACTCAGTTGTATGCCTTTAAGTTTGGTAATTGTGCCTTTATAAATGATTGTAAATAAATCTCCTTGTAGTCTTAAGTTTTGAAAGGGAAATTCATATTCCGTGAAACATCCTCTGTACAATAGATTTAAGTATCTTCTCTACCACTGAGTTGTGCTTCTATTGAGTGAGAACTGAATAAATCAGTGTCTGCATATGTAATTTAAGGTTGAATCTCTAACAACATGAGAATGGTGATTGAGTATAAGGTGTGTGAGCTCTTAATACCTTCTTTCTATTCTGTATGAACCAGATAGAGGAGATTCAGATGTCACTGCTACCAAGGCAACTCGATAGTAAAAGACAGCTGAAGTGTAGTTACTTTAACTATTTATGATTCTAATATCATGATTCTTTGACTCAAAATCAAATTTTGCTTAGTATTATAGAGCTTCAAATAACAATAAAATTCTAACTTAGAGGGGCTTTCAAGAGCACTTAGTTACCAACATGACATTCAAAGATAAAGAGTAACTCTTTTTTTCCTATAATAATTGATGCCATGGTATGCACACATCCTGTAAATAAAAATACTTATGTTGTAGGTGTCTGTGAGGAGAAGCCAGAAGTTATCTGACAAGATTACATAAACTAGTTTCTCCTTTATAGCAAGGTAATCAATTACTACAAGTAATTCTATTTACTAACTAGTTTCACACTTTATATTTAAGTATGTACTAGTTAATATCTAAAGAAGGTTTGACTCAAGTGCAGATGGGCACACGTTAGTACTGCATGAAGCTGCAATATCTGGCAATGCTCTTCATGGTAAAAATCTCATCTGATATGTTGCTAATACATTTTGCACATGTGAGTGGTGCATTATATTTATCGTACGATTGATAATTGATATGTTAATTTGATAATCTCATTATATGATTCATTAAAAGGTGATATGGAAAATTACTCATAAGAAACTTGTGTCTTTAAAAAAAATATAAAATTGCAACATCAACTTGGAATTGTAATTCTACCTATTTATATCCTGCCACTGTCATAGGAAATAATGTGTATATGGATAGTTAGTTTATCAAGAATTTAGTAAAATTCTAGTAATAGCCTTTTAGAAGGCATTGTAACTTTCTTGATGTTTACTCTCTTCTTCCGCATTTTGCTAAATTAATGAAGATATGTCAACTCTTAGTTTATCTTGCTGATTGAAATTTCAGGGACGGCCAAAAGGAGTCACTCCTAAATTCAGCCTGGCACTGCTCGTCCCAGGTGATCTAAACTGCTTGTCCAGGTATATCCTTTTGCCATTTTAATATTATTTTTTGCTTTACAAGTTGTACAATACATTATGCTCAGCGCTTTGAATTTTTCTCTGAACTTTCAACAGTATGGAATACCATGATTTATTTGGAGGTTCTGCTAGTTTGCTAAGAGATGTTTCCAATTTCATTAGAAGTCACAATTTTGAGAATGCTTAGGGCAGTACCCAAGACCTTAATGTCAATCAGTTTTGGTTTAATTAAGATGCCATAAAAGGAAGGATAATGCTTAAGGCAGAGATGAAGGTTTACTGGTGTCGGCAGTAGTGGTTACTGAGTTCATTTCATAAGTCTATCTTGTATACAAGCTGATATGAACCTTAGTTGGATTTGATAAGTACTTCAATATTATAAAAAAAAAGTTGCTTTCTGTTATGAGGGTTATCAAAATGATCGTTGTCATTTTTGTTCTTTAAATTGCAGGGACAAAGGTTCATCGAAAAGGAAAATGATGTTGGCCAAGGAGGAATCCATAGACAGCTGATTTTATTTTCCATGTTTATGCACAATTGAATGTATTATGGAGTGTTGTATACTTTGTAGAATAGATGGTAATGAAAAGTTCTATGTCATTTCGTTCAATTGTATTTGGTGGTGTTTCTTATAATATGATATGTTGTTGGGTAAAGTAGTAAAATGTATCTGCCAATTAATTTTTTTTTTTTCAAAAAAAAGATACTTCGGGTGGCGACCCAAGTTGCCACAGAAAATAGATTTCAAGGGCACCACAAGAAAAAAAAAAAAAAAAAACTTTTTGTGGCAGCTTGCTGTCGCTACTGAAGGTTTTTGGTGGCGAATTAATCGCCACTAAACGTAGCTTCATCATTGGCAACCCATTTTTTGAAGCACTTTCGGGGGTCATCTTTTGTGGCGACCCTGAATGGTCGCCGCTAATATCCTCTTAGTATAGTCAACGACCACGTGGTCGCCACGGCGTCGCCACGAATACCATTTGTGGCGCCTTTTCTAGTTTTAGTGGCAATACTTGTCGCCACCGAAAGCCCGATTTCTTGTAGTGAGACATGACATACATTATATTGCAGAAATTGTAGAAAAATTATAGAAAATTCTAGACTGTTGTTTATTTATTTTTCTTTTATTCATTTAACTATTGTATGAAAGTTGAACAACATTGTATAAAAATTATATTTAAGTGGTATATATTGTAGTTGTATATAACTGAGTAGGAATAATGTACGCAAATTGTAGATAATTTGTAGATAAGTTATATAATATATAATTAGTTGCATGAAATTCGTTTTTACTATGTATAAATCAGATACAAAATATACAAAAGACATATTGTATAAATTTTATATAAAATTTGTATTTAAGTTGTATGTTATTGTAGTTGTATTTAACTGGGTGGAAATAATGTGTGAAAGTTGTAGAAAATTATAAATAAGTTGTATAATATATAATTAGTTGTATAAAATTTATTTTTACTATGCATAATTAGTTGTATGAAATTTGCTTGTCTTGGTATACTTGTCCTACTTCAATAAAACTTGGTGTACTATCTATTATTATTATACTTTCATATTCCTCTATAACAGAAAATGTTGGCATATCAAGTAACTTTAGTGTCCCAGACGAACCTGCATGAAAATAAAGATAAATTCTATTATGAACAGTTTGTAGAAATTTTGTAGATAATTTGTAGAAACATTGAAATTCTGTATTTCATATTAATTCTTCAAATGATATGTAATTTTATTGTAGAATAAATGTAGAAATTTTGTAGATATTGTGAAAATCCATACTGATATATATATTTTACTCTGACATGTAGTTTATTTTGTAGATAAAATATAGATAAAGTGTAGCACATTGATATATAGAGCCGTCAATATGGGCTTGGCCCGTTGGGCCAGCCCAGCCCAGCCCGTGATTTAGCAGGGCTGGGCTAGAATTTTTGGAGCCCATTTAAAAATGAGGCTTTTAAGCCCGGCCCGAGTAAGCCCGTGGCCCGTGAGGCTTTACTGAGGCTGGGCTGGGCCGGCCCGTAGGTCTAATAAAAATACGTATTTAAAATGTATAAAATATAAAAAGCATATGACACAAAACATAACAAGAAGAGTATCCCAAATGTAGATGTTAATTAGTCTTAATATTTAACTAATTAATATTGCATACGAATTGTAGATGTAGATGAAAGTGAAGATGTTAAGACAACCTTCTCACAAGCGGATTCAAATGTGTTTGATGAAGATGATGTGTTGGATATCCCATGAGCGTCATTGACGTTCTCTCGAATAGTTTGTTTGAGTTTTTACTTTTAGTGAATGAAATATAGTCATGTCTTTTATTTTTTTAGTGTTTATTGTGATATATTAGAACCGTATAAAAAGTTATTTTAAAATATTTATCTTTTTTAAGTATTTATTTACTTTTATTGTGATATATTAGAACCAATAAGATTTTTTTTAACTTTTAAATATTTATCTTTTTTAGTTTTGAACTTAAAGAAAAAATATAAAATTATATTTTAAAAATGATGGGCCGGCCCGTGGGGACCCGTAGCCCACATAGGGCTGGGGTGAGCCGACCATTATAAGGTCCATCAAAATGGTGGGCTAGCCCAGCCCAGCCCGTCAATTGCTAAAGCCCACGTGGGCTGGGCTGGGCTAGCCCGGCTAGCCCAGCCCCCCATATTGACAGCTCTATTGATATACAACCAAAATTTAATAGAATTTGTCTGTGCAGCAACAAATTTCAACGTTTACTTAACTCAAAACGTTTCTTTTTGTCTCGAATGTCATAAAATAATTTGTTGGTGCTCTAGTGGTGGGCTTTGATTGGAAGAGATGATGAGAGGAAAATGGTGATAAAAGAAATTAAAATTGATAATAAGGTTACACTTTGAGATTTAAAAAATTTTAATAAAGAAAGAAAAAACTGATTGGAATTTGGAAATACAGTTGAACGAGTGACATGCAATGCGTTCCTTACAGTAGTGGCGAGGTATTTAAGTTAAAAAAATACTCACGAATATAACCTATGCAATTTGTAAGCAAGAGAAATAACAAGAGGAAAGACGAGTAATAGTGAAAGAATCAAATAAGAGAGATAACAAGCATGATTTTTCAAACATATCAACCAAATCTTTCTCAATAAGTCAAGTTCATGAGGCAGATACGATGTCCATAAACTACATGAACCATATTCATATTTCCTCATAATAAGAAGAATGTGTACAAGATATCAAATTAAATGGTACGAAAACACCCTTCATACATTTATCTCATCTTCACCAAGCACGGAAACATCCTTCGTGCAATACCATTCTCTCTTACCAAGCATATGTATACCATTCCAAACAAGGTAGAAGGTATATAGCTAACAGTGGAAAACAAGGTGGAAGACATGCAGCTAACCATAATAAACAAGATAGTAGGCACAGATGTAACAACAAAAACAAGATAGAAGGTATATATATATAACGATAGCAAATAAGGTAGAAGGCATATATGTAACAATAACAAATAAGGTAGAGGGCATATATGTAACAATAACAAATAAGGTAGAAAGCATATATGTAACAATAACAAACAGGTAGAGGAAAATATGTGTATGAGACGAAAGGAGAAACATCATAAAATGCATGTCTCTCGTCCTCGGCTGCACGGAAATATCCTTCATGCCAATATCATATCAAGTCGCATGAAAATACTCTTCGTGCATATATCATATCAAATCGTATAGAAACATCATTTGTGTGTATATCACTCATCCTCACTGCACAGAAACACCCTTCATGCAATTTAACTCATCCTCACCAAGCATGTGTATATTAGTACCAAGCAAGGTGTAACGATCCGACTAGTCGTTTAGAGCATTTGTACTTCGCTCGGTTGTTTGAGGGCATGAGTAGCTCCGTATGATGTATTATGACTTATGTGGATCGTCGGTTTGATTTTCAGGTTATTCAGAATTGATTTGGAAGAATGAATCTCAGTTTGAAGCTTTAAATTTGAAAGGTTTGACCAAGTTTGACTTTTTAGTATTTGAACTCGGATTAGATTTCTGATGGTTCTGTTGGCTCGTTGGGTGATTTTGTACTTAGGAGCGCGTCCAGATTGTGATTTGGAGGTCCGTAGTAGAATTTGGCTTGAAATGGCGCAAGTTGGAATTTTGGAAAGCTTGACCAGGAGTGGACTTTTTTATACCGGAGTCGGATTTCGATTCCGGAAGTTGGAGCAGGTCCGTAATGTCAAATGTGACTTGTGTGTGAAATTTGAGGGTTTTTGCCTAAAGTTTCATAAAGTGAATTTTGAAGTTTTGAAGATCGAATCAGAGTTGGATTGGATGAAATTAGTATGGTTGGACTCATAATTGAATGGGTTGTCGGATTTTGTGAGTTTTGTCGCGTCCGAGATGCGGGCCTGGGTTGGGCTTTTTGGCCAATTTTGGGCTTTTTATTAATGATTCGACCTTTTTCGATTGGGATTGGTTCCTTTAGCATTGTTTGATGTATTTGAGTTGTTTGTGGTTAGTTTCGAGTCGTTCGGAGGTCGGAACGTGCGTGATGGCATTCCTGGAGCATTGCTTGGCTTGCTCGGCGTTGAAATTGGCTTTTTTGGGATAAGTAACTCTTCTAAACTTAGTGCTGAGGGTATGAAACCCCAAATTATATGTTGTGTGATTGGTATTGAGGTGACGCACATGCTAGGTAACGGACGTGTGGACGTGCACCCTATGAATTGTGACTCTATAGTTTTCCCTGGCACTGTTTAGTGGCCCTCGTTTGTTGATATCTGTGTTTTCACCATGTGAATAATTAATTGAGCTGTCAATCATGCTAGATATCATGTTTAGGCTTTATGTTGATATTGTTAGGACCCATAGTGGTCGTTTCTTGTTGTCACCTCACTGATTTCATTGATATTTCGTACTTAGTCATATTCATGCATTCATATCATATCTCAGTCTCAGTTGTTACTTATTGATACATCATATCATTTTTTTCGAGCCAGTTTCATGACATTGAGAGCCCAAGAGACTGGAGAGATTGATGACTGAGTGAGGCCGAGGGCCTGATTGTAAGGATATTTATGGTATCGGGCTGCACGCCGCAACATGTTTTATTAATTTATGCCTGAGTGAGGCCGAGAGCCTGATTGTGAGGATATTTATGGGATCGGGCTGCACGCCGCAACATGTTTTATTGAGTTACGCCATGATTGTCTTGTAATAGCGCTTGGGCTGAAGGAGCCCCTCCGGAGCGTGCACACCCTCAATGAGCGCAGGTACCTACTAAGTGCATGCCGAGTGCCGAGTGACGAGTGACTGGGAGGACTGGGTGACTGTGAGGACTGAGTGATTGTGAGGGCTGAGTGACTGTGAGGACTGAGTTGCTGTGTGGATTGAGTGAATTGATACTCTGAGAGTATGCATATGGTTTTATTACTGAGTCACATCGCATTTGACATGCACATGACATACAAGCATAGAGATGCATTTTCCTCATGCTATACGGTATTACGCCATTCATGACTTTTTACACACATTGATATGTGGGCATAGAGAGGTAATTCACACATGCTATCTAGAAAGAAAATGAAACATCATATTTACTGTTGAAAGGATTTCTGGGAAAAGTTACAATTTTCAAACTTACTCATATTCTTGACGATTTCGGTAAAGGATTTGGGCTTTTATTGGTATACTTGAAAAGCGGAACTGTTTTCGGAAAGCTATGAAAAGGATGATCACTTTATCTTTGAGTTATTTCTTTATTTATTTGCTTTACACTGTTATGAACTGCTATTTGTTTATTGGTGTTGGACCCGACCTATGTTCCAGCTCGTCACTCCTTTCAACCTGAGGTTAGGTTTGTTATTTTTTGAGTACATGGGGTCGGTTGTACTCATACTACACTTTCTGCATATCGCGTGCAGATCTCGGATGCCGATGTTGCTGTGTTCGATGAGAGTTGGATTGGGAGATGTGCATGCGTCCATGTTGTATCTGCCTCTTGTTCATGGTAGCCTTAGATTTTAAAACTCTTTTATGTACTTTTAAAAAAAAATGCATTTAATTCATATCGGGTTTGTAAATTCTATTCTTAGAAGCTCATAATTCGTACTACCAGTCCTTGAAAAATGTATAAGATTTAGATAAATAAATCAGTTGCAGTAATCAGGACTTTCTCTCTCTAGACTTTCTCTCTCGGCACACGATTGTGTGCATGCTATCCTGCACTGATCAGAAATGGGAGAGGACGACCAAAGAAGATGGTAACAAAGGTTCAGCTAGCTGAATTCATAGCATCAGGAAGTAGGAGTGAAAATCTGGGGAGGAATTGTGAAATTGATTCACAAGTAGTAGCCCTAAGTTGCGACAAAGGAACACCAGTGATTTCGACAAATTCTGTAGGATCGAGCAACATGCAGATGAAATTAACACAGGATCTGGGAATTTTGAGTCCTAATGATTCTACACCTCAATCAGCTGCTGGGAAGACATGTATGGGAAATCTAGAAGTAAACACTGTTCCATCAAAGGAAGCATCGAGTAGTCTGAAGGAGAAGAGTATCATAGAAGAAACGAGCATAACAAAGCATTCGAAGGAGCAACAAACACAAAATCAGACTACAACAAAGGCAATAGATCAAGAGGCAGCAAAAGCAGAGATTGGACAGAATGAGAAAAAACAGACAAATCTATTCACTGGAAACAAAATGGCTGCAAGAGGAATGGATCTAGTTTTCATACAACCTACCATTCATGATGGGGTTAAAAAGGTACAATTACAACACGAGGAAATGGAAGTGGAAAATGCAAAATGGCAAAAGGCTATAATAGTGTATGTTATTGGAGAATCACCTTCAATAGGAGCTATGGAGAGATTTATAGCTACGCAATGGAACTTTGCTGCTAAACCTTCAGTTTTCTATCACAATGAAGGTTACTTTGTTATTCTATTCAATAGCATGGATTATAATAATGCAGTACTGTACTCAGGACCATATACCATGGGAGCAAAGCCATTGATTCTAAAGTCATGGTCAGGAGACTTCAATTTGTATAATGAATTTCTGAAAACTATTCCACTATGGGTGAGCTTTCCTAATCTTCCTTTGAATTGCTGGGGAAGGATGACTCTAAGCAAAATTGCTAGTGGATTGGGATATCCTTTATATGCTGATGAATGCACAAGTAATGCATCTAGAATCTCTTATGCCCGAGTGCTCATTGAAATGGACATTAGCAAGGAGTTACCCAAGTGTATTAAAATACAAGATCCTGCAGGAAAAGAGTTTGAATAACTGGTGGAGTATGGCTGGTGCCAAAATATTATAAAAAGTGCTTGATGGTGGGACATGATTGTGATGGAGAACAAGGAAAAGTTGGAGCAGACAAAAGGAATATGCAAAGTGAGCAGCAACAGCAAAGACCAGTAATGCCTAAGCAACAAGGAAGGAATGTTAATGTAAATGGTAATATGCAGCAGCCAAGGAAACTAGTAACTCGATGGGTGGCAGTAGGGCCAACAAAGCAAACAGAGGAGGACACAGGCAAGCAAATAGTTCAAGTCCAGCAGAATGATCCACAGAAGTCCAATGAAGATCAACAAGTGTGGACAAAAGCAAAAGGCAGAGGAGGAATGACAAGTCCAATACAACAAGTTTTCATTACTAATAATGGCTTCTCTCCATTAAGAGAGGAAACAATTGAGGGCAATACAAGTTGGGCAGATGATGATAAAGCTGGAAGCATTATGGGAGAAGTTGAAGGGAAAGCACCATCCAATCCTAAATCTATATGAAGATAGCTACATGGAATGTAGGGGGCTTCAATAATGTACATAAGCAGAAGGAGATGAAAACTTTCTTGAAAAAATAAAAAATTAGTCTTATAGCAATAGTAGAACATAGAGTGCAGAATAATAAAGAAAAGGAGATCATTAATAAATGTGCACCAGGATGGAGTTGGTGTTCAAACAGATCAGCTAATGAGAAAAGGAGAATATGGATCCTATGGGATACAAATAGTATTCAGTTCACTTTGATTCAGACTCATACTTAGTACATCCATGGCATAGTTGAAAATAGCAGTTCTAGCAAACAATTTGCTTTTATAGCTATTTATGAATTGCATACCATTGCACATAAGTGTGACATGTGGGAAGTATTAAGGAGAATAGACTCTCAGATGACTAACTCCTGGTTAATCATGGGAGATTTTAATGCAGTAATGGACATTGAAGATAGGGTAAATGGTACAATAGTACAGGAAACTGATATCAAAGATTTTAGGTCTCTAATGGAGGATTGCAGATTTGAATGAATTGGGAACTGTGGGTAGATCTTATACATGGACAAACAGCCATGTTTATAGCATAATTGACAGAGCTATTTTTAATGCCCACTGGATGATAAACATGCCACTAATGCAAGTTTGTGTGATGGACACTCAGTTTTCTGATCACTCTCCATTGTGTATAGAGCTGGAAGCAGAAATGGAACATAAAGGGAAACCTTTTAAGTTTTTCAATTGTCTAGCTGAGCATCTAGAATTAGAAAGTATAATTAGAGACAGATGGAACAAGGATAATAGAAGTATGAAAGATGTCTGGTACAATCTGAAAAGTGTCAAAGTAGCCCTTAAGAGTCTGAACAAGAGGGAGTTTGCCAGTACAACAAATAAGGTGCAATAATTAAGGGAAGATTTAGCCAACATCCAACCACAGATGAGAACCACTACAACAACAACTGATATGCTTGAATCAAAGAAAAACACAAAGAAGCAACTTGAGAAATGGAGTACAATAGAGGAAAGCATTATAGACAAAGATCTAGAATCAAATAGCTCTAATTGGGTGATCCCAACACAACCTTTTTCTTTGCAAGCATGAAAGGGAGAGTAGCACAGAATCAGATCAAATTCCTAACTGAAGAAAATGGAAGACTGATCAACAATCCAGAAGGTATTGAACAAGAAATAGTGGGGGTTCTACAGAGGATTGCTAGGAAGATCTACTAATAGCATACCTGCTATTAATCCTAGCATAATGAGGAAAGGACCAGGGCTTACAAGGTGTCAGCAGCTACAATTTATTGCTCCTTTCACTAATGAAGATGTGATGAAAACACTGCACGGGATAGGAGATTCAAAGGCACCAGGTGGGGATGGGTTTAATGCATACTTGTACAAGAAGACTTGGCACATAGTTGGAAAGGATATTAGAAAGGCTGTTTTGAAATTCTTTGATGAAGGGCTAATGTACAAACCAGTAAACAGCACAACAGTTACTCTAATCCCAAAAGTGAAAAATCCCTCTTCTGTAAAACAGTTCAGACCAATATCCTGTTGTACTATCATATACAAGATCATCTCCAAAATGCTCACAAGCAGGTTACAACCAGTAATGGGGTCCCTAGAAGATATGAGTCAAGCAGTATTGGTACCAGGCATAATATTGGGTGATAATGTTCTATTGGGGCATGAACTTGTTAAAGGCTATGGGAGAAAAGGTGTATCACCTAGGTGTATGGTAAAGATTGATATGCAAAAGGCGTATGCCTCTATAGAATGGAATTTTCTTGAACAAGTTCTCACAGAAATGAATATCCCAGGAAATTTTCTTTCATGGATCATGGCATGTGTTACTACAGTGTCCTATACTATAGTTGTAAATGGAAAGCCAACAAGTCCCTTTGATGCAAGAAGAGGAGTTAGACAAGGAGACCTATTGTCACCATATCTCTTTGTTCTAGCCATGGAGTATCTCACTAGAATTTTAAAGACTCTTAAGGAGAAGCCTGATTTCAACTACCATCCCAGGTGTGAGAAGTTGAACATTGTTCAGCTCAGCTTTGCAGATGACTTGTTGCTGTTCTGTAGGGGTGATGTGGTATCCATTCAGCTACTATATGAGTGTTTTGATCAGTTTTCAAGAGCCTCAGGTCTGATTGCAAATCAAGACAAAAGTTCCATATACTTTGGAGGGGTTGCAGAGAATATTCAGCAACAAATTATCCAATGCTTAGGCTTTTCTACAGGATCCCTACCTTTCAGGTATTTAGGAGTCCCATTGAGTACTAAAAGGTTATCCATAACCCAATGTCAACCTCTGCTAGATAAGATGTTAGGCAGAATCAAACACTGGACAGCTAAATTCCTATCATATGCAGGAAGGTACAATTGATCCAAAGTGTATTGTTTGCTATTCAATCATTTTGGTCCCAAATATTTCCTCTACCTAAGAAGATCATTCAAGGAATTGAGACAATTTGTAAAAGGTTTCTATGGATAGGTGAAACAGAGAGCAGGGCTAAAGCTTTAGTAGCTTGAAAGCAATTGTGTTGGCCAAAGTCTACAGGGGGTTTGAACATAACAGATATCTTAATATGGAATAGAGCTGCGTTGATAAAAAATCTATGGAATCTAAGCAAGAAGAAGGACCGCTTGTGGATACAATCGATTCACACGTACTATATCAAGCAACAGGTAGTACGGAACGTGAATGCTAAACAAGCCTCTTGGCTCACTCAGAAAATCTTAGGTGCTTCTAAATACTTGAATGAGGCAAATATAGGAGTAGAAGAAGTGATGAATATGAAGGATTACTCCATCAGGTTTGTATATGATAAACTCAGAGGTGAGCTACCTAAAGTGGAATGGAAGAGATTAATTTGTAATAACATCAGTAGCCCAAAATGGATTTTCATCTTGTACTTGGCAATTCTTGGAAGACTATACACGAGAGACAGATTACTGGGCTGGGGTATAGCAGTTTGTTCAGACTGCTCGTTATGTGGAAGAGTAACAGAAAGCCATGATCATATTTTCTTCAAGTGCAATTATTCAACAATAATATGGAGGAAGCTACTACAATGGCTGGGGATAACAAGAGATGTGCAGGGGTGGAATGCAGAGATTCAATGGGCTATAAGGCATGCAACAGGGAAGAAGCAAATATGTGTAATCTATAGAATGCTGCTAGCTTGTACTGTGTACTACATTTGGAAGGAAAAAATTGGAGAACATTTCGAGGAACACAAAGGAGTTGCGAGGAGTTGATCAGAGTGATAGTTCAAGAGATGCACTGTCGAGGAAGTTTGAATTCTAAGATAGTTAGGAAATTGCAGGATTTCAACTTTTATCCATAGATATTGTAGTTGAGTAGTCATGTAGAAATGAGGGCACTAGATTTGGGGCTGCATGTCCAAATCTAAGTGAGTTTTGATAGGTTTTTTTGCTATACTTGTAAATATTTCCCTAGTAATAATAAAATTAATTACAAAAAAAAAGATTTAGATAATTCCTTTGTTTAATTATTTTATTAAGTTAAATGGAAATGATAAATTGTTAATTGACTTACCTAGCGGGTGGGGTTAGGTGCCATCACTACTAGTGGATGTAAAATGCATAAATACAATGAAAATAGATGAGCACACATAATACGTTTTGTGAGAAATAATCATAGCTATCGTAAAAATAGGCAAGCCAATATTTCAAGATCCGGTCCAAATATCACAACAAATTCTGCACATGATCCTTAACATGAATAAGAAGGCTCACGTAGCCCAATGATGACAGGTAATAGGTACGTGCTCATAATATAAAGCATGACTATGATCGAATCAATCATATCAATAACTTCAAGAATACCCCATCATACTCATTTAATCGGCCATATGTTTAAATATGATTTCTAGCATGGATAATTATACTCACATAGGCATAAAATTAATGAACATAACTTACAAAGATTATAAAGTTCATCAAGACACAAAGGAGCATATAATCTACGCCGAGCATGGATAACTTCAACACATGCATAAACGCTCGTCATCTCACATATACATCACCTCGCATACAATAAACAATATCATTTGTTGGGAAAAAAGTTTCTCAAATCAAAGCTAGGAAAAATACTTACCTTATTCCGGAACAAGTTCGACGATTCAATACTGATTTTTCTAATTCCCTAAAAAAGATCAAAACCTAGTCAAACATTATATAAGAAAGTCAAATAATGCTAAAGAAAATATCCCCAATTAATAAATATTCAATACTTAATGAAATCCCAAAAGTCAAATTGGGGTTTTGTCACGATTCAAATTTTCCACCGTCGGGATCGTGATGGCGCCTAACATTGTACTCGCCAGGCAAGCCAATGGTACAAAATATTTCACCTTTTCCTTTATCTTTTAGTAATTAAAACTTAACAAAGGAGATCAACGGAAATAAATGCGGAAGAACGCAATTTAAAAGATTTTCTTTATACCAATAGTGAAAACCGAAATAAATTCCACCCAAAAACTGGTGTCACAACTCAAGAACAGTATACGAATACGACAAGTATTGGTTTGAAAGGAAAATATACATCTGCCTCGGAGAAAAGCAAAACAGAATGCAGTAAAGATAGAAAGGGGATGCCAGAGCCTGCAGACGTTTGTAGGACTACCTTGGGTCTCTGAAAGCAGTGATAGCGACCAACCACTCGATTAGCCACTAGCTCCGAAATCTGCACAGAAAGTGCAGGGTGCAGTATCAGTACAACCGACCGCATGTACTGGTAAGTGCCGAGCCTAACCTCGACGAAGTAGTGACGATGCTATGGCGGGGCATACAACATATACAACCTGCAACAATTTATACTAAACAGAAAGGAAATACATAATTAATAAAGCAATACCTAGCATTAAGTAAATTCGGAACCCAGTGGTTCTACTAGTATTCGGCTATAACCAATCTTTAAGGGTGTTTCAACATCACGGTAATGGACCTCAACAGAAATGAATACATAACAACAACTGATGCGGCGTGCATCCCGATCCCATCATATGAACAACAACAATATCAATATTCACCCTTATTACTCCTTGTTGCGGCGTGCAACCCGATCCCACCAGTCCACCCTTATTACTCCTCAATATATCACCCTTATTCCTGCTGTTGCGGCGCGCAACCCGATCCCACCTGTCCACCCTTATTACTCCTTGTTGCGACGTGCAACCCGATCCCAATATATATATATATATGCAAAAGTGTTTCAAAATCAACTCAAATCCTCCACAGCACTTATTCCTCAAACCAATACAATGGAATATCACTACAACTGTAAAACTTCACCAGTTAAACTATACAACGAGACCAACCTAAGTATACGATGAAGCACCAATAACCAACATAATCCAACAATGTAATAAAAATGAAGCTACGAAACAAATAGTACTTCAATAGGAAAATCAACAATTAACATGAAATAATTAGGCATATAGGCATCGATAAACAAGTAGCAATTAAGGCAGGAAAGCATGATATAGGGGAACGAGGAAAGGAAACAGGCTACACAAGTAATTTGGCAACGCATAGGTGCTCGTCACCACACCTATATGCCACACACATGGTATTTCGCATAGTAAACAAGTCGGGGATCTCTAATCCCTCAAGTCAAGGTTAGACCAAACACTTACCTCAAGCCAACGGGCATTTTCAAAGCTCAATCGCCGCTTAACCTCTCGATTCCACCACCAATTCACGCGTATCTACCCATATTTAACTTAATAACATCAATAAACGCTAAAGAAACCAATTTCAATGCATAATCAAAGATTTCCCAACATTTTTCCCAAAAGTCAAAAATTGACCCCGGACCCGCTTGGTCAAAACTCGAAGTTCAGACCAAGACCCGATTACCCAGTCACCCCAAGCCCGGATATACAATTGGTTTTGGAATCCGACCTCAATTTGAGGTCTAACGCCCCAAATTTTGAAATTCCCAAATTTCACCCAAAAACACCCAATTTCCCATGAAAATCCCTAGATTTTGTGATGAAATCTTGTAAAAAGATGAAATAGATTAAAAGAAATGAGTTAGAAGTCGTTTACCTATGATTTGGGGAAGAACTCTTCTTTGGAAAATCGCCTATGGGAGCTTAGGATTTGAAAATTTGAGAAAATGAGTTGAAATCCCGTTTAAGTTATGTTTTACACAGTTGCAGGTATCGCATTTGTGATCACAGGTTCGCAAATGAGACTAATACTTCGCAAATGCGAAGCTTGGCCTGACCTGTTGCCTTCGCAAATGCGGCTACTGTTCAAGTCGCAATTGCGATAGTGAACTTCGCAAATGCAAATGTCCCCCTCCCTGCCCTCTGTCGCAAATGCGATAGAACTTCGCAAATGCGATGCTCGCATTTGCGAGCCAGACTTCGCAATTGTGAAGTCTGTAGATCTGCAACACACCAGCAAATTCCTTAAGTCTCAAAACACTCCGTAGCCTATCCAAAATTCACCCGAGCCCTCGGGGCTCCAAACCAACCATGCACACAAGTTTTAAAACATCATACGAACTTGCTCGCGCGATCAAATCGCCAAAATAACATCTAGAACTATGAATTCAACACCAAAACTCATGAAATATTCAAAATAGTTCAAACTTTCTAATTTCTCAACCAATGGTCCGAATCACGTCAAATCACTTTCGTTTTTCATAAAAATTCACAGATAAGGCTTAAATATTATAACGGAGCTCTACCGGGCTCCGGAACCAAGATACGGGCCTAATACCAACAATATCAAACATTATTCAATTTCCAAAAACCATCATATTTTTCAGTTAACAATTTTCTTCAAAAATTCATTTCTCGGGCTAGGGACCTCGGAATTCAATTTCGGGCATACGCCCAAGTCCCAAATTTTAGTACAGACCCTCCGGGACCGTTGAAACACGTGTCCGGGTTCGTTTACCAAAAATATTGACCGAAGTCAACTAAAATCATCTTTTTAAGCCAAAATCATCTTTTCTTAAATTTTTCACATGAAAGCTTTTCGGATACCCGCCCGGGCTACGCACGCAAATCGAGGAGAAATAAAATGAAGTTTTCAAGGCCTCAAAACACGGATCGAATTCTAAAATCATAATGGCTCATGACTTGTATTACCAGTCCTTGGGGTAGTTGTATTGAATTCTTTTGTAGTTTTAGTAATAATATTGACGATTTCTCATTATTGCAGTGACTTATACTGTTTGGCTTACCTAGCGGGTTGGATTAGGTGCCATCACGGCTTAGTGGAATTTTGGGTCATGACAAAACCAAAGCTAGGCAAGACACTACCTCATTCCGGAATAAATTCAACAATTCAATACCGCTTTTCCTTAGAAATTTCCCTCAAGACAATCAAAACCCAATTAAATATTGTCTAAGGAAGTCAAATAATGCTAAAGAAAATATCTCCAATTAATAAATGTTCAATCTTTGAGGAAATACCAAAAGTCAAGAAAAAGTTAACCCGAGCCTACATGGTCTAAATCCGAAACCAAGACTAAATCGAGATGACCCATTCTCCTGAGTCTAAATATATATTACTTTCAAGACCCGACCTCAAATTGAGGTCCAAATTCCCAAAATTAGCTCACTTAAGTTCAAGTCCAAAACCCAAGTTCTACACATTAAAAGTCCTTGATTTAGGGTGAAAATGTATGGAAAAATTATGGAAATAAATCAAAATCAAGTTAAAATTACTAACCTTAGAAGTGAGGATGAAAAATTCTTAAAAGTTGGATCTACTCAAAGTCTAGATCTAAAAAATGAAAGAAAATGAGCTAAAACTCGAAGTCTCTTACCCTTACCAGCCCTCAGATGTCGTAGGTGCGAGAAAAGCCTCGTAGAAGCTACACCGCAAGCACGACCAAATAGCTCGCAGATGCGAGCATGCATCAGTGCAGATATCGCGGGTACGACAATACCTTCACATATGCGGCCCATGCATCCGCGACAAAAGACCTAGAGATGCGATCATCCCCAGCGCTAAGCCTCTTTGCAAATGGAACTAGCATCGCAGATGCAGCTCCGCACCTGCGCAACTTACCATCGCAGATGCGCCAAGTCGCCAGGCTCCCCTTACTCGCAGATGCGAGCCAACCTTCTGCGGAATCGGCCTCACACTTGCGCACCTGATAATCACAGGTGCGATTTGAGCAGTCCAGCAACAGTAAATCACATCCAAAAATGCACGAAACCAATCCGAAACTCACACGAACCCGTCGGGACCCCAATCATCCCAAGAAATTTATATACCTAACATGAACTTGTCTGAAGGCTCAAAACACAAAAAATAACATCAAACAAGGATTCAACCATCAAATCAAGAATTTCAAAGGTTATAGAGTTCAAATTTCTAACTTCCGACAAGAAGCACAAAAATGACGGGTCATCCGAGATCCAAACCAAACATACGTATAAGTCCAAAACCCTCCTACAAAGCTAATAGAACCATCAAATCACCAATCCAAGGTTGTTTACTCAAAAGTCAACCATTAGTTAACTCCAACAACTTAAAGTTTCCAAAATAAGTATTCTTCTTCCAAAATTCTCCCAAACCTCTCGGTAATCAATACCAACTATAGATGCAAGTCATAAAACATCAAATGGACCTACTCAAAGTCTCGAATCACAAAACGGAACGTTAGAACTCAAAACGACCGATCAGGTCATGTCATTACAAGTCAGATGGGAATGTGTTAGGACTCGATAATAGGGACTTGGTCAAGCTCAATTTCTGACCTAATGTACCGATGAGGATGTCGTTGAAGTGGTTGAAAGCTAATTCTCGTACATTCTCAACTGTGATTGAGTCAAACTCCCTTTCTGCTGATCACTTCACTCTCCATCTCCCACTATTAATCTCAGTTGTCACAGGCCACAAGATGAAAACCTTTTTTCATTTTACAAGAATAGTGAATTATTCACCTCTTTGGTGACTTGGATCACATTATCTACAACTTTTGATCGCTTGTCCTCCAGCTATGTTGCTTGCTGTGGGTGTGAGTCCATGGAGATGGTTTATGCTCATATCAATTTACACAACTCTCTAAATTGGACTAAGAAATAAGACTTTCCCAGTCAGAACTCTCCTTCATGAGTTACTGTAGAGAATGCAATCAGTAAAGAAATTTTATTCAAGATGATCAGTTCAGTTGGTCATTTACAGGCAAAATATTACTTCTAGATAGAATTTACTAAACTATACAGCTATTCCCTTCTTTTCAATGGGAAATGTAAAGAAAGAAAGAGATGAGAAGAGAAGTAAGGAAAACCTTCGGATGAACTAAATTCACACTATTGGAAACAAGCCTATGAAAAATACAGTATAGGATAACCCCGATCAAAAATACAAGGGAAAATCACTAAAGAAAATTTCAGCGACAATATAGATTTATACAACATTAAACACATTTTGGTTGTAGCCAAGCTTTTGGTCGCTCGAGTATATGATGTTCATCCCTGAGAGATGATCACAGTCTAGTCTAGTGGATTATCTGTGTTACATACTTTCTTTAGCACGATGCAGTCTTATTTGTTGTATCTCTTCTCTTCCCAAGTTGTATTCTAGCAGTTTCTCCATTAATGGAATAATCATCTGTTAGAAGGAAACAGATAACAAGCTAACTGTCAATTTGTTGAGAAAAACAAGAAGCATTAATTTATTAGACTAATATGATTAAGGCTATTAAATAAAGGGTGTGCAAGAATGTTAATATAGACGATGTTAACTCACCTACTGTCAAGGTTGATAGCAAGTTGTTTGCAGAAGCTTCAAGTCTTACTCTCCAGTTTCAAGAAGAATCTCAGGATGTATAGCAGCGCTGTTAACATTTAGAACTCTCTGTAGCTTTCTGTGGTCAAATATTTCCACTTGTACTGAGAACATTGAACTTACAGGCCGATGATCTGACAGTCTTAGTTCTGCTCGCTTGTAGAAGAGCTGTTTTATACCATTTCCAAACCAGAGTATACGATCACACCTGCATGATGCGAAGAAAGAATCCTCAGTTGAATGTTGATGATTAGCTAAAGTTGTTCATTCTTTTCACTTACCATGCTGGTGATCTCTTCTTTTCCCCTTCTCTCGGAATTTCTCCATTGTATCTATCACTGTTGATTTCATACTTGTAAGTTGGTGCAAAGTTAATCAACCCTTCCTTCCAACCAGCAAAGACATGTCCATTTCGGAGCTCTTTGCTTAACTGTCCATATGATGAAATACTGTTTGTTACTGCAACTTTGCATAAAAATCAAACTGTCCAAGATGCCTCTAGTATGACTACTACCAAAATTTAATCATCTAACCTTTAAGATTTCCCTTCTGAAAATGATTCAGTTGGTTTTAATGATTTTTATTTACGACTCACCTGATCACTATTCAGAAGTTCATTCCACTGCTTTTTTGCGATATGCTTCCGTACCTCAGCATCTACCATACTGATTCGATAATTTAAATCTCCAAACCAGAATATCTGACTGTAGATAGATATTAAAGAAAGGTCATATGTATTAATATAGCCTCTTAACAGTTTGAAATGGTAAATGCAACTTTCATTACAACTCTAGTTTTACTTTTTCTGAATAACAACAGTTTTGGATATTCAATATGAATATTTCTTGTGTAACAATTAAGCCAGCCTGCTAGTGGTATTGTCTGCTGTGGGCCTAGACCCTCACGATTTAAAACGTGTCACTAGGGTCTAGGTAAGGCTGACACAAGAGTGACTCTGATACCATCTGTAACAAGCCAGTCCACTAGTGATATTGTCTACTCAGGACCTAGGTATCAGAGCCATTCTTGAGTCAGCCTTGCCGATAGTGAGTCAGAGTTCAACTGAGTTTATGCAAATCCCAGTTAGGCAGGGCAAACCTTAGTGCTGAGTCAAGGCGACTGAGCCCATAAGAGGGGTGTATGTAACACCTCAGACTTTAGACAGAGTCCCACATTTCGTATATAAGTTAACAAACCATAGACCCTAGTGACGCGTTTTAAACCCGTGAGGGCCTAGGCTCAAAGCGGACAATATCACTAGCGGGCTGGGCTGTTACATCTTGTCCCATTTTTTCCAAAGTATTGCATCTAATTAGCTCAATAGATTTTGAGCTTTGACAATTAAGATTTTTTTTTTTCTTCAGATAGCTAAGTCGTTCACGGACAAGCAATTTTGGTACTTCATAGAGGCGCTGACTATATAATGAAGGTTCATATTATTAGTAGTTGCCGAATTAACATCTCTAAAGATGAAATACTGAAATGATCTAAAAGTATTATCAGCAAATTTGGAACATAATCAGCTGTACATTTTGTAAATAGAATAACTATAGAAAGCAAGGAACCAGAAACTGATCTGATTTTATGTCTTTTTACTTGTGTGCGTGCATGATAAAATTAAAGCTCATGTTATATCAGTAAGCATGAAAATTATCTTCAAAATTTTTGTATTCAAACAGTCAACTCTTCCAACAAATAAAACTGCTCTTTCTTCTGTGAAGAGATCGAAGAGCCATGTGTCTATATAAGAAATAATATATATGTACCCGAGAATATGATGTGAACTCCTAAAGTGTCAACTTGAATACTTACTCATGAGATGGAATTGTTTGTGGTTCATCTGCATCTGTGTGAAATATGGATGAGAAACGAGTACGCCTCATGATTTCATTGACATCAGAGTTACGCCTTTGCTCAGCTCCATCCTTTTGACCAGATGACAAATGAGAACAAACAAAGCATAGCCGTGACTGGAAAAGAGACATGCTCACAGAAACAGATCCCTGTATATATAGCACCATCCATTAGTCAGTTGTTATTTGTATTCAAAGGGGGTAGCTTTGATTGGATTATGAATCATAATTTCAACGGATTGCCTTAGCTGATTGAAAAGGATCTACCAAGCATCAATTTCTTCTATAAAGTTAAATTGTACTTTCTAATATATGGTATGTGTGATACAATGAATATCTGTAGACTGAAAGAAGAAGTTATACCTTATTGCCCATGTACCCCATTAGTCCAATACCAACAGACGAGACTTGCAAGTTGTTTATGTGCCTCCTCAATCTTCTACGTACCCAAACTGATACATATATACCAACCATCTGCTTGCTCACAATACGAACATACATTCGACGTGTATGATTTAGAAGTGAACTTTCTTCTTTGTTGACCTCTGGAAATTCTTCACACAAGTCATTTTCCTCGTCAGGAAATTGATCAGAAAGAGAATCAACAAGATCTTGTTGATCCATCCACATTAATCCTAAGTTTCCTGAGCTTTGGTGCACCCTCTTTAACCCTCTGCCATCAAAAGCAAGAGGGTTGTCTATGCTACCAAAACCAACTCTCGCGCAACTACTCAAGACTCTCCTCAACTTGAAACTAGAAGAAAGAACTTGAGGTGTTGCATCAAGTGAACGTTCAGGCCAATCCAATCTACTATCACAATCAGTGCCATAGAAATGTATACTCTCTCCTAGGTTGTTTTCTCGAAACGAAGTTGTGTCCAGTGATGCATCTGCCATCATATCCAGTGCAGGAGTATCAACAACATCAGCAATTATGTCAGCAGCAGAAGAAGTCCTTAAAACTGGAGATGGTGGAGCACTATAACTCTTGATCGTAGTTTCAGGTTCTTGTGTCCTGTTTAATGTTCTTCGGATGATGGCTTCCCATTTAGGAACAGGTCTTCTATTTTCTGCTCCAAGTACATTTCCAGCACTCAGTGGGACCACCTCTTGGAAGCTGTAACCAAATGCAATATAGGTTTGAACTCATTTCTAATAAAGAAGATAGAAGGAGCAAATAGAAATAGATTTACCCAAGAATATAGATATCTGCAGGTTCTTGCATATGAATCCATTCATCAATGTCTAGATCCTCATCTGGAAGTCTTCCAGCCACATTCCAAGTACCTACTGTAACTCTGCAGAAAATCAGGGCTTATGTAAATCATCTCCAATTTGATTTTGATTTCAGGTCCCAAAAGAAATGCAAACTAACCTCACTTCTTTCTTGTTAATATACTCAACTCTCAACGTTTCTGATTTCCCTCTCCTGTGTCTTGGTTTCCCTGAGCAATACAATTCAGTTTGAGTCTCGCATTCATTAAGCTTCCCCCGTTTTCTATGTCCATGATCTTCAACCACCCTGAGAGACCAACCTGGAATTTTGGCAAGAAAACAACTAATCAAGCCTAGAACAAACAAACACCAAGAAAAAGATTTTCATGAATAATTTGGATACCATCATCCTCACTCTCCGTTTCAGTGTCAACTTCATCTTCACTGAAATCATACACTTTAGGAGCAATATTAAGCCATTTCTTCATCACAATGGAGGGCCAAAAGGCCTGCACCATACAATTGCCTCAGTTTACCATTGAAAGGAAATAAACAGAGTCAACAGACCATGAAAAAAATACCTGAGATCTCCTTCCTCTTCTGGCTTTCATTAGCATAACGCAAATGAACAAAGGCAGTGTCAATTTGTTCCCAAGAATGCCAACAGTGGCACAAAGGGTTAGACTGTTTGCAAGTGTTGTTGGACTTTAATACTATCTATTTAAATAGGTTGTCAATGGTCAGAGTTCTTTCCCCGGATGCCAAATACAAATGGAAACGACAGAAAGTATTAACAGATATATGCTGTACTCAACTTGTATTAAAAAAAGAAAAAAAGAAATCTTGAATGGTCCTCAATTGAAAACTGAAGTAAACACAAATTAAAAAAATATATAAAATATTCAGGGAAGTCATTTTCAATCACAAGAAATCTCCAGAAACTAGAACTTGACTAATGCTTGCTCTCCTAATAAATATAAGCCATTGACACCAATAGTTTAGGACAGATTTTATACTACTAAAATATTCCAAATGCAAATCAGCTGCTTTATTGCATGGTTGTAACTACAAGACAAAAGTTACAAAATTCAGAATCATACTGACCATATTTATGGATATATTTTTTTAAAAGAAGATTAGGATCTAGTAAAAGAAAAGGTAGTTGATCTCTTGTTTAATTAAGGCCATATTCTAATCCAATGTTGAGTGATCAAGCTACAGATCTTGGCTCCTCACTGCTCCTAGAGCTAAAATTAGCTTGACCAACCAATGATAGTTATGCTGCCTACCCCCACCCCCACCCCCGCCCCCACCCCCACAAAAAAAAAATAGTGACTAAGTTAGGGATAGCTCTACGAGTTTAATCTAATTCTTGGTCATGTTAAGAAGAGCTGATCCAATACCTTGAACCAATTACTTTTAACTCTGAGCAATATAGAATGCAAAAACAACTAAACTATATACCTATAAGTGGATGTACTTATTATAAACTTATTAACTCTAAATCCTAGATTTGTCTATGTCCCGCCACGTAGCTCCTTCCTGGCCCTAACCAGAAAACTTTTTTAAAAAAGAATTTCATTTCTTTTTAGAGCCCGTTTGAATTAGCTGATAAGCATTAGGTGCTGAAAAGCACTTTTAAGTGTTGAAACTGATTTAATAAATAAGCAGTTACATGTTTGGATACAAGTACTGAAATTGATAATAAGCTGCTGCAATATTTGAGAAAAAAGTGCTGATAAGCTCTTTTTCTGTTAAATGACTTAAATAGCCTTAGAACTGCTTACACTTATAACTAAGGGCATAATTTCTTCAAAATTGTAGATTCCACATCGATTCAAACACAAAATATTCTATTTGTCATTTTATTCTAAATACAATTGAGCTTAGATACGAAAACTTTTATGATAAATATATAATCATAAGTTATAATAATTAATAAATTGACAAAATTTTCTAAGTAAAAAATAAATCTAAATAAGTATTTGAAGAGAAAAAAATACCGTCTTTATCACCACAACACTAAGAAAGCAATGCACCAAAAATTTGATATGTCCTCATTTATTACATACAGTTCAAAGATTAATACACAATCACATAGATACAAATATGCAAAGGAATAGAGAATTTGTTTATCTTAAATAGTCAATGACAATTGCAGACTTGAAGGGGGGGGGGGGAGGGGGAGGAGGAGGAGGAGTTGAAAAAATACTTGAGGCAGTGAGTACCAATGTAAGAGTTTTGTTCTAAAAAAAATATTTTAAGAATAAAACGGTAAAAATCTTGGTCAAACTTAAAGTGCTTATAAGCTAAAAATTCATAAGCTTGGGGTGACCAGTTATGGCTTTTAGCTTATTTTTAACTTATAAGCACTTTTAACTTTACCAAACGCGTAAATAAGCCGAAAAGCGCTTGAGCTAGTTTGACCAGCTTATAAGCTTAGCCAAACACCCTCTTAGTCAATTTGCTAAGTGAAGCTCTGAGTGATAATGAAACAAAAAAAAAAAAAAACCCTAAAACATGGATTAAGAATTGCAACGTGTAGAGAAAAGACACCGCCTGACTTGCAGAAATAAAGATAAGCAGTTAAATCATTGACTTCATAGCCAAGATTCCAAGACCCCACGACCAAAAATAAGTGGTTACCTTTCTTATGAAAGGAAAAAACGAAGAAGAAATTCTTAGTCTAATATTCAATGCGTCATTACCCATTTAAAAGATTAGCGTTTCCATTGAAACAACTGTAGCGTTATAGACTGGACGGTATATAGTACAAATAAACATAGGTTCATACATACAAGTTACATAAATATGTAGGATAAAGTTTTGCATGGGGGATGGTAATTCACTAACTAATCACGATTCACAACCGATGAACAAAGGGATTAAATCTACAAGAAATGAATCATGAAATGAGGTTTGGGGGCTTAGTGTTGAAGTGAATGAAAACTAACCAAATCTAGAGTTCAAATACTATGCGACTTTTTTTCCTCTACCTAAGTTTTATAGGTAAAATTATTTAATATTTGCGTGGTATAGTATATAATAAATATATAGTGAGATAATCAAGATATGATCATATAACACCATCATGAAAAGAAAATTGTATGTATTTATATGGGTTGTGGGACCAAACAAAGGGCACTAACTACAAGAAACAAATCAAGAGATGAAGCAGAGGTTGAAGGTAAGTGCAGATGTGGGATTGGGACAAAGTAGAGAGCACTAAATGTGGAGGTAAATGTAGAAGAATATCATGAAAAATAACAGTTGGCTTAGAAGGTGACTTTTGATAACAGCCATGAAAACCATAAAGTGGGCTAGAAAGGTAATACTTACTCCAGTAGGGAGTAGGAGTACTAGAAAAGTAAAGATTTTGCTTGGGACCAAATTGGGAATGTGTACGAAAGGTGTACCTTTCCGTTAAAGAACAAAAACTGCCAGAAGGTATCATTGGGCTGTAGCTGTTATATGGGACAGGATAACACAATGTATTGAACCCCATTTATGTATTGCTACATTTTCTCCATAGAAATACTGCTCCGAAATCTGAAATATGTTAAGCATTAGTTATGAGGATGATGTTTTGAAACGAAAAATTGTGAAAAAGGCATAGAAATTTTAGAAAGAGATAGACCACACCTCTCTCTACTCTCTAATCAATCTGCATCCCAAATGGCCACATCCCCACTCCTGGCGGAGGACCCAAAAATCCCACCCGAACCACCGGACCCCCCTACGAAGTCACTTAAATTGAGATGGAAGAGGACACTCCTCAGAAAAACTCTTTCACAGAGATCCTACTGGAAAGGAACTTAATTTCTTCCACATCATATGAGCTAAACCACTCCCCACCCCCCTTCCTTCATTCGCATTAACCGCAGGGAATATCCCCATCCTTTTCACAAAGAAAAACAAGAACATGTTGTACCTCCCATGGAAACACTCCTTAATAATGAAACTATTTGGGGGAAAAATCCCCCACCAGTTGCCGCGAACAAAACATGTGCAACTATGGGAACCCATTGAACCCCTAACACTAATCGGTCTAGGGTGGAATTTTTTCATTGTCAAATTCAACCTTGAAGAAAAGCATGAACAAGGTTCTAACAGATCGGGACCTTGATTTGTGACGGGCCACTTCCTATCTATACGACGATGGAAACCTAACTTTGTTGCGGGGGAATCCAAATTAGCTATTACAACAATTTGGATTAAACTCCCACAACTACCAACAAAATTTTATGATAGAGCAATCCTAGAACAAGTGGGCAACATAATTGGCGAACTCCTGAAAATAGACACATGTACCTCCTCTACCCTAAGGGGGAAGTATGCTAGGATCCGTGTCAAAGTTCCACTCGACATCCCCGTCACCACCTCCGTTACCATCGTCACACATAATCAACCCATCACATATAAGGGGGAAGGGATACTCGACAAGGGAGGGATGCGGGAAACTGTTCGTTCCTCCTCAAGCCTAACGAAATAAATACTCTGATTGACCCAACAACTACCATCCCAAGTGACGGCACAGTCCTAGACGAAGAGTCCCTATGGCGGACAGCTCCACTCGCGCGGAAAAAAAGGACTACATAAGGGAAACCGTGCATAACGATCGGCCGGAGCAATAACGGAGCAGACCCCAACCCAGGTAAAATAGTACAGTGAAGACACATGTACGTTACTTGACCTGGTAGCCACCACCACTAACGGGAGCAGCCCTAAGGCCCAAAATCAATTTGACCCAGGTAACCAGTTAGGCTCTCTGGGGCGGGCTATGTGGAACCACAAAGATTTGAGACCAACTTGGGCCAATACTAACAAAGGCCCAATATTACATGCGGGCCAAGTCAAATCAATCGCCCCCCACACGCCGAAATTACTAGGCTGAAACGACATCTGCCTAAGTCAGGAACAATTCTAAAAGATGCAATTTTAGGGAATATTTCCGCCCCAAAAAATCCCTATCCAATTTACAAAAATGGAATTAAATATTCCCCCTGACTCCGGTCTCTCCAAATTGGGTACTCTTACACATAGAGAGTAACTCTTTTTTGGAAAAAGATTACTTGTTAATGCAACCCCGCCCCCAAAATGGCTTACACTACCCCGAAGGGACACAATATCGTGCCTACACCAGCACCACACATAATTCACCCCAAACTCTCCCGATCATGCCGCTTCCAGTAGAGGTAATCAAGTGTCTGTTACTAATCCAGTGCCCGATACTATCATTGAGGTGACAAGCCTTTTCAATCCCTTAAGATTGATTGCAGAGGGCAAATCGAATCACATGAAACCCAAAGAAGTAGAGAAGGATTATAACTGAGCATCTCCATCCTCCGTCATTACTCAAAACCAAACCAACAGTCTCCTCCAAGTTGACCCTTCCAATGGAAAACAACCCTCCCTACTCCCAAGCCCAAACCACAACCCCACTAACCATCTCCTCCATCCCACTTCCACCAGAGCTCATGTCAAAATCATGGTTGGAGATGGACCTCCAAGGACACACCCAAAACCTCCAAATGATGGTAGGGTCTGTTCCAATGGAAATAACCATCCAAAACACTCGATACATAGCTCACTTGGCGACCCAGCTTCTCCACCAGGGTTTGGAAAACACTAACTATGGATGTTTACACTACTCCAAGCCTAGTACACGGGGAACCAACATCCTCTATCAATGGAGGAAATCAACACCCTCATGGACCATCTTTGCCAGACCATGCCCCTTTTCCCCCTCATGAATCTAGAAGCTTCAGTCCCATCTCCATCCTTCCAACTTTGGCCACTAATAGTCCAAGTTCCCCAACCAACAGCCCAACCACTGTCATCCATCGAACTCCTGAGCAGGGGCACCACCATGGCACTGGACTATCTCAGGGAGTCCATTGTGGACCTGGAGAACATGCTAAAAAAGCTAGGGAAGCCAAAGAAAAAGGCTTTGCTCATGCAGGAACCTTGGAGACATAATTCAAAGAGCAGTCAGGCGAAATGCTTATTGCTATGTGCCTCAAAAAACTCATATGCTGCTAACTTGATCTATGAGTGCCCTTATTTGTAAGCTCAAAAACTCAGCAGTGACACTAGTCCCTCTACTGGGAATGTTGAAGCCAACCCCAGTGAGCAAGGGGAAGGGAACCAAGAGGAAAGCTCCATCCCAAACTCCCTTATTAATGAATTTTATAATATGGAATGCTAGAGAGGCCAATAGTGCTGAGTTTCGTAGGCACTGTGCCTCTATGGTGAAGCTCCATAAACCTGCCATGCTTGTCTTGCTGGAGACAAGAATTTCAAACCACAAACATCTCACTACTGAGCTCAAATTCAATGCTTAATTCCAGTCCCCTAATGTGGGCCAGTTTGGAGGGATTGTGCTTATGTGGAAAGATGAGCTGGTTAAGCTAGAGGAAGTTGCCACCACTTCATAGGAACTCCTAAAATCCAGGGATAAGTCAGGAACAATTCTAAAAGATGCAATTTCAGGGAATATTTCCGCCCCAAAAATCCCTATCCAATTTACAAAAATGGAATTAAAAGATTCCCCCCCCTTTGACTCTGGTCTCTCCAAATCGGGTACTCTTACACATAGAGAGTATCTCTTTTTTGGAAAAAGATTACTTGTTTATGTAACCCCACCCCAAAAATGGCCCACACTACCCCGAAAGGACACAATATCGTGTCTACACCAGCACCACACATAATTCACCCCAAACTCTTCTCCGATCATGCCGCTTCCAGTAGAGGTAATCAAGTGTCTGTTACTAATCCTGTGCCCGATACTATCATTGAGGTGACACTCCTTTTCAATCCCTCAAGATTGATTGCAGAAGGCAAATCGAATCACATGAAACCCAAAGAAGTAGAGAAGGATTATAACCGAGCATCTCCCTCCTCTGTCATTACTCAAAACCAAACCAACAGTCTCCTCCAAGTTGACCCTTCCAATGGAAAACAACCCTCCCTACTCCCAAGCCCAAACCACAACCCCACTAACCATCTCCTCCATCCCACTGCCACCAGAGCTCATGTCAGAATCGTGGTTGGAGATGGCCCTCCAAGGACACACCTAAAACCTCCAAATAATGGTAGGGTCTGTTCCGATGGAAATAACCATCCAAAACACTCGATACCTAGCTCACCTAGCGACCCAGCTTCTCCACCAGGGTGTGGCAAACTTTGGACACCAACTATGAATGTCTACACTAATCCAAGCCTAGTACATGGGGAACCAACAACCTCTTTCAATGGAGGAAATAAACACCCTCATGGGCCAGCTCTGCCAGACCATGCCCTTTTCCCCCTCATGAATCTAGAAGCTCCACTCCCATCTCCTTCCTTCCAACTTTGGCCACCAATAGTCCAAGTTCCCCAACCAACAACCCAACCATTGTCACCCATCGAACTCCTGAGCAGGGGCACCACCATGGAACTAGACTATCACAGGGAGTCCAATGTGGACCTGGAGAACAAGCTAGAAAAGCTAGGGATGCCAAAGGCAAAGACTTTAAACATGCATGAACCCTTGGAGATAGAATTCCAAGAGTAGTTAGGCGAAATGCTTATTGCTATGTGCCCCAAAAAACTCATAAGTTGCAAACTTGATCTATGAGTGCCCTCATTTCTATGCTTAAAAACTCAACAGTGACACTAGTCCCTGTGTTGGGAATGTTGAAGCCAGCCCCAGTGAGAAAGGGGAAGGGAACCAAGAGAAAAGTTCCATCCCAAACCCCCCTATTAATGAATTTCATAATATGGAATGCTAGAGGGGCCAATAGTGCTGAGTTCCATAGGCACTGTACCTCTATTATGAAGCTCCATAACCCTGCCATGCTTGTCTTGCCGGAGACAAGAATGGCAGACCACAAACACCTCACTACTGAGCTCACATTCGATGCTCAATTCCAGTCCCCTGATGTGGGCCAGTTTGGAGAGATTGTGCTTATGCGGAAAGATGATCTGGTTAAGCTAGATGAAGTTGCCACCACATCACAGGGGGTGCATGTCATGGTTAAGGTACTCCCCTCCTCTAAATAGTTTTTTTCTGCTATATATGCTAGTAGATATGTAAACAATATGAATAGACTTTGGAATTTGTTAGAGGACCTAGCATCTGTGTACAAAGGTAGTTGGCTTGTGTGTGGTGGTGGTGGTGGTAGGGAGGGGGGGGGGGGACTTTAATGAACTCCTAAAATCTAGGGATAAGTTTGGGGGAAATAGCTTGAACACTAATAGAAGAAACGTGTTCTGGAAATGTTTGAACAGTTCTAAGTTAGTTTATCTGGGATTCAAAGGTTCAAAATATACACAAACTAATAAAATATACATCAACAAAGAGGACCTGCTCTTAGAAAGGCTTGATAAATGGATAGAACAATTTCTTGACTCAACTATTACCCACCTACCTAGAACACATCTGACCACTGTCCTATTCTATTAAGCTTAATCAATCAGAGTCAGAACAAGGCCAACAAGCCTTTTAAGTTTGAGTCTATGTGGTGCAATCATCTAGATTTCCTACTAATAGTGCAAGATAGATTTACAAACTTAATATTGATATTCTGAGACCTACTAATACTTTTACTAATAGGGTGGCTGATTGGAATAAACATGTATTTGAAAAAAAATTCCATAGGAAAAGGCAGATCCTAGCTAGATTAACTGGCATCTAGAAGTCTAATGCTTATCCCATCAGTAACTTCATCTTGTATTTAGAAGCAAAACTTCAACAGGAATTCTTTGTCATCCTTAAGAGTAAAGAGGACTTCTGGAAGCTCAAGTCCATAATTAATTGGTTGAGTGAGGGTGATTCCAACACAAAATTCTTTCACATATCCACACTTAACAGAAGAATGAGGAATAGGATCCTGTATTTAAAAGATGAGGTTGGGAACATAATCCAGGACCCCCAAGACATTAAGGACACAATCCTACACTACTTCACTAGGATCTATGCCACTGACCATCAAAGCTCCAAAACTGAACTATAACCGCATTAGTGATGGAGCTAATGTCCTGTCTAGCAGGGAGCAGAACATCATTGACTCCACCCCCTAGACTGTCAGATATTAAGTGTGCCATGTTTTTGTTCAAGGCCATGAAGGCACCTGGTCCTGATGGACTTCACCCTATTTTCTACCAGAAGTACTAGCACATTCTTTCTGGTAAAGTCATCAAATATTGCCAGAATATCTTCTCTACTTGTAAAGTTCCACCTGAAATAAACAAAACCAATCTCTGCCTCATTCCAAAGTTCCCTAATGCCACCATGCTGAGAAACATCAGACTAATAAGATTGTGCTACACAAATAAACTGATCACTAAGATCATTGTCAATAGAACCAAACCATTGTTGTAGAACATCATTGGTCTAACTCAAGCCAGTTTCTTAGCTAATAGAAGGGCTGCTGGCAACGCCATTGTGGTACAATAGTACATTATCCATTTCCAAAAAATAAAAGGGAAAAATGCCAACATGATCCTAAAAGTAGACTTAGAGAAGTCCTTTTACAGGTTGGAATTGTCTTTCATTAGAGACTTCCTCCTTTTTTTCAATTTCCCCACCAAAATAATCACATTAATTATTGTTGACACCCAAATTTTCCCTATATATTTTTAATATGCAAAATAACTTCAAAATGGCATATATATGCACATGTAAGCATATTCAAGTGTTTCATTATCTTTTCCATAATTTTAAAGGTTTTTTCAATCAATTTATTTCCACCTTTTATCCACAAAAACCGATAATCATTTCCAAAATTATTATTTTTTGGCAAATCATCTATTGGATTTTCATCTTTATGCTAAAATACAGCTAAGATAATTTTTGCATATTTTTACAAATTTATTTAATATTTTTCAAAGCTAAAGTGCATAATTGCAATACTAGCCTCTTAAGATTTAATTGTTTATATTCATAAAATCAAGTCCTATATTTTTAAAGTGTCAATTATATATCATAAATCATTTTAGTGCTTCAATTTATTTTTGGAAATCGATTTACTATTTTTTATAATTTAAAGGGGAAAAGTGGCTATTGCAATTATAGCCCAAATTGAGTTTCAATTATAACCCAAAACATGCCTCCAATTTCCCAGCCAAATTTCAATTTTAACCCGACCCCCAACCCAATCAAACCAACCCAACCCGGATCCCCTACCTAACCCTTTCAATCCTGGAGCCCTTTCCATTTTTAACCTCAAACAACCCCTTACCCTAAATCATTTTTCCACAACCCGCCGCCCTTGAATTCCCCTTTCTCTCAAATCTCTATAACACCCCACCTGAACCATAGCCGCCGCCTTCTAATCCCACCCTAATCCACCTTAATACCTACCTAATCCACGGCCTCTCGTGGTCATTTAGGACGTGTATCAGCCTTTTATGGCTCCTGGGTGTTTGTTTCTGTGGTTTTATGACCAGACCTCGAAGGAGTCTGGTCTAGTCCTGCTCGACTGTTGTTCATGGCCTTTCTCCGGCCATCCACGACCTTTCTCCGGCCATTCATGGCCTTTCAAGGCAGACCCATAACTTTTCTGGTTAGATCGTTAACTTTCAAGATCTTTCTCATCTCTTTTGAGTTTTCTGAAACCCTAATCTCTAAGACTTTTCGATTTCTTTCAGATGTATCTTAGATCTGTGCTTACTATGAATTTTTTAAGTGTTTCTCGAAGGTTCTTCAACCTTTCTTTCAAAACGACTATTAGAAAGCATGCCTATAGGATCCAAATTGCTCGTTTAAAACGGTTTCTGCTTTGCCATTTTGAATCAGTAATAGATATTATGCTTATAGGATATCATCAATATACACTTAGGCAAGCCTTAGGTAATAATGATAAAACTGAATCTGCCTTTTGTTTAATTAGCAACTGCTACAACCAGCAGGCAGGCCTGATTCAGACTTCTTATATGAGTTGTGTAATAAATTGGTCTGCTTCAATAACTAAAACTCCCCTGTCTTAGTACTTTAAATTCTGACCCTAAATGTGTTTAAGTCATGCTATTTATGTGCTTTACTTGAAGAGGTATATATGAGCCTCTTAGTTGTTTACATGTTTTCCCCTAATATGCAATCCTATGTGTTTTGAATGTCGCCTTAGTCTTTCACCTTTGAAAAACCAAGAGTCAGCCTGAAATCCTCCCACTTATAGGAATAGTAGTCCTAAATTCCTCCGGAACTGATAGGAATGGACGGGTAATAGCATGCAATAGAGGTCGAGACCAATTCACGCTTTAATACCTTTATGGGGCGGGAAGGATAGATATGGATATGATGACCGGTGCGCTAATACCACGTGTAGCCCCTCTTTTAGGAGTGATTACCGGGTATTGCATTGATGTGATCCATATTACAAATAAACCTAGGACCCCCTTTATATTCGTTAGCATGTTTAGTTATAACTCTTTCAAAACTTTGTTTTATTTTATCACTTACAAACATTTGTGTATTTAAAATCCCCTCTTATTTGAGCCTTGTTTGTTTTACTTGTTAATTGCACAAATTCACAAAGAACTATCTGGCCGGGAACCATACTAGTGGATCTTGAGGGGTGCCTAACACCTTCCCTTTGGGATAATTTCAAGCCCTTACCCTATCTCTGGTTATAAAATGTAGTTGTAGTTGAACCCTATAGGTGCCCTAACGCACCTTAAAATCGTTAGGTGGCGACTCTTCAAATTTGCAAAACCCCTTTCCCGAAAGGAAAGAGTTGTCCCAACCGAATGTCATAAACCCGATTTCCGCGAAGAAAAAAAAGGGGCGCGACAGCATGGCGACTCTGTTGGGGATTTTTAGGCTTTTACCATTTCAGATTATTCTTGTGAATTCATACCTCACTCTATGTGCAATTATCTGTATAATTCCTTTAAGCATTTAATTTCTTCTTTAGAAGCAAATTTGACATATTTTTCTTGTTTTCTTTTCTTTATTGCTTTAAATTATGAAACTGTTGTATTTATCGCTTTCTTAATCTGCAAATACATGCCAACATGCTTTTAATTATTGCATAATCATGCTCAACATCATACTCCACTCGGGCCAAAACAAATACTATATCAACGCTTATAATGAGTGGTTGTGCTCTTCCTATATCATTACCCCCTAAATTCGGAAAGACATATTTGCGGTAAAACTAGTCGATCAGCGGTGCAGTCGACAGTTCGGAGCCTTCCCCCTTGAGTTGTCCGCTTAAGGGTACCAGTCTAAAACCCCATAGAAACCTTACTCTGTTTAAATTGTGCATGCATCATGGTCAAACCTAGCCGGATCAGTTATGTTGTCCACATAATGATCCTTTAAGATAGCCTTGTCCAAAGTCCACTGGGTTTCCCTAAACCCAAACGGATGTCATCACATTCTGTGCATTTATTTGGAGAACTAAATGCTTCATGCTAATTGTTGATATTAAATAGTCGAGTCTGGTGGGGGTAAGGGCCTAACCTTATTTGCCTTGCAGAAATATGAGGCACGAAGTCCCAGATTCGGCATGGTCACCAACATTCACCCAAGATTGCTAAGCTGGTGGAAAGATTTACACTCTAGTGACCAAAATCGTTTCTCAAAAGGGTTGAAGATTGTCAAGAGGCTAAAGGGACCGAAGGTGGACATCTAGCCAGAGCATACCTGTTGCTGGGACTTCGCGAGTTGGGGAAGCTGTTTGACGGAACCAAGGATGCCAAATCTAGGGTAGGTCCTTCTGGGACCAAGTAGATAGGAGTTTATCTTTTTCCGCTTTAAAATGTAACAAGGCCAATGGCCATTAGTAACTTCCATTTCCTGTTTATTTAATGTCGATTTGGGATTCGTCTTATTTTTATCAATGAAATGAAGCATTTAGCATTCCAAGTTCTCCAAATCAAATTGTCGCTAGGCCCACCTCGGGCACAACGAGGTCCCCAAATTAGGACACGCTTTACATTCCTGCACTATGTGTTTAAATATTGCAATACTTTTTATGATCCTCACTAACTTGTTTACCTTTTTGTTTTATTTTTTGTTTTATTATTCCCCTCCCCAAAGGTTAGTTCGTGCACTCTGGCATCATTATCTTATTTCACAAGATTCAGGGGCACCTCTCAAGAATTGGACCATCAGGACAACCAAAGCCCGACGAGCCTCGGGGTAGCAAGGCTAAAACAAGCATTATTCGCTGCTTTATTTACTAAATGATTTTCTTTTCGCATTTCTCAATTTCTGCAATAAGATCTTCAATGTTCAAAACAGTTATTCAATCTATCAAAAACATGTTTTAATTTTTCTTATTAATTAATATTTATTTTTACCGTTTTCCTCCTTACTTTCCAATACAGCATTACTATTACTTATCTTGATGGACCAATGACTGTGACATGCAATGAGACAACGCAACAAACAGACATTGATTTAGAAGAAGATGACATACCTGATGAGATTGTCAAAGAAGTTGAGAACTTAAAGAACAGACCTAAGTCCAACCTGGACGAAACCGAAATTGTTAACCTGGGAAATACAGAAAATGTCAAAGAAACACGAATCAGCATTCACTTATCGCCATCAGAGAAGAAAGAATACACAGAGTTTCTAAAGAAGTACGAGGACATATTCGCTTGGTCGTATGATGACATGACCGGTTTGAGTATGTCTACTGTGGCTCACAAACTGCCAACTGATCCAATATGCCCACCAGTAAAGCAAAAACTCAGAAAGCTCAAACCTGATATGAGTCTGAAAATCAAGGAAGAAGTCACTAAACAGATCAAAGCCAAGGTTCTCAGGGTGGTTGAGTACCCGAGATGGTTAGCCAACATTGTGCCAGTACCAAAGAAGGATGGGAAGGTTAGAGTCTATGTCGACTACCGAGATCTCAACTGGGCCAGTCTGAAAGATGACTTCCCTTTGCCAAATATACACATCCTGATTGACAATTGCGCTAAGCATGAGCTGTAGTCATTTGTAGATTGCTTCACTGGTTATCATCAGATCTGGATGGATGAAGAAGATGCGGAGAAAATAACTTTCATTACGCCGTTGGGAATGTATTGTTACAAGATGATGCCATTCGGTCTGAAGAATGCAGGGGCCACCTACATGAGGGCCATGACCACCATTTTCCATGATATGATACACAAGGAGATAGAGGTATATGTGGATGACGTTATCATCAAATCCAAGAAGGCCACTGACCACATAGAAGATCTGAGGAAGTTTTTTAACAGATTGCGGAGGTACAACCTAAAATTAAACCCCGCAAAGTGTGCATTTGGGGTTCCTGCTAGGAAGTTGCTTGGGTTTATTGTGAGCCGCCGAGGAATAGAACTGGATCCATCAAAGGTCAAAGCTATTCAAGAATTACCACCGCTAAAGAACAAGAAAGACGTGATGAGTTTCCTGGAAAGCTGAACTACATCAGCCGATTCATAGCACAGTCTACAGATATCTGTGAGCCAATCTTTAAAATGCAAAAGAAGGACGCCGCTACCAAATGGACCGATGACTGCCAAAGGCCTTCGATAGAATCAAAGAGTACCTATCAACACCACCAGTCCTAGTTCCTCCCGAGCCAGGTAGACCCTTACTACTCTACCTTGCAGCGTTAGATGGAGCTTTCGGCTGCGTTTTGGGGCAGCATGATGAAACGGGAAGAAAGGAACAAGCCATTTATTATCTCAGCAAGAAGTCACTCTGTACGAAGCCCGGTATTCTCTTTTGGAACGCACCTGCTGTGCTTTGACTTGGGTAGCTCAGAAGCTGAGACATTACTTCTGTGCCTATGCCACGTACCTCATATCAAGGATGGACCCTTTAAAGTACATATTTCAGAAGCCCATGCCCACTGGCAAGCTAGCCAAGTGGCAAATCCTGTTGAGTGAGTTCAACATTGTTTACGTAACTCAGAAGGCGGTCAAAGGACAGGCTCTGGCAGACCACCTTACCGAAAACCCCGTGGATGGAGAATATGAACCCTTGAAAACATATTTTCCTGATGAATAGGTATCGTTCATAGGAGAAGACATTGCAGAATCCTATGACGGATGGAGAATGTTCTTCGATGGAGAAACAAACTTCAAAGGAGTTGGCATAGGAGCGGTCTTAGTATCAGAAACCGATCAGCATCATCCAGTGTCTGCCAAACTTAGGTTCCCCTGCACCAACAATATGGCCGAATATGAGGCCTGCATCTTAGGGCTCAAGATGGCTATTGACATGAACGTGTAAGAGCTGCTGGTGATCGGAGATTCAGATTTACTCATACATCAGGTATGAGAGGAATGGGCAACCAAGAACTCTAAGATACTCCCGTATCTGCATCATGTACAGGAATTGAGAAAGAGGTTCACGAAGACAGAGTTCCAACACGTTCCCAGAGTCCAGAACAAGTTCGCAGATGCATTAGCTACCCTATCATCTATGATACAACATCCACACAAGAATTTCATTGATCCCATTCCGGTGAAAATTCACAATCAGCCAGCCTACTGTGCCCATGTTGTAGAGGAAGCAGATGGAAGACCTTGGTTTCATGATATCAAGGATTATCTGGCAAAAGGAGAGTACCCGGAGCTTGCCAATCATACTCAGAAACGCACACTTCGGAGATTGTCCGACAACTTCTTTCACAGCGGAGGAATCCTGTATAGGAGGACTCCTGATTTGGGACTATTAAGATGTGCCGACGCAAAGGAAGCATCCAACCTACTAGAGGAAATTCATGCAGGGACCTGTGGTCCACATATGAACGGTTTTGTCTTAGCAAAGAAGATACTCCGGGCTGGTTACTTTTGGATGACTATGGAAACAGACTGCATCCAGTATGTCCGGAAATGCCATCACTGTCAAACACATGCAGACATGATAAAGGTACCTCCAAGCGAGCTCAACACAACAAGCTCACCATGACCGTTCGCCGCCCGGGG
The DNA here is from genome assembly GCF_001879085.1 of Nicotiana attenuata. Lineage (NCBI taxonomy): Eukaryota > Viridiplantae > Streptophyta > Magnoliopsida > Solanales > Solanaceae > Nicotiana > Nicotiana attenuata. The sequence continues at coordinate 677,905 of NW_017670278.1, forward strand.
AATGGACGTCATTAGACCAATCGAGACTGCCGCTTCCAACGGACACAGGTTTATCCTAGTGGCAATTGACTATTTCACCAAGTGGGTCGAAGCAACGTCTTACAAAGCAATGACTAAGAAAGTCGTGACAGACTTCGTTCGCGACCGTATTGTTTGTCGATTCGGTATCCCAAAGTCGATCATCACTGATAATGGCTCCAATCTCAAAAACGACTTGATGAAAGCCATGTGTGAAACTTTCAAGATCAGACACAAGAATTCCACAGCCTACAGGCCTCAAATGAATGGAACCATAGAAGCCGCCAACAAGAATATCAAGAAGATATTGAGGAAAATGATAGAAAAGCATAAACAGTGGCACGAGAAGTTATCGTTCGCTCTATTGTGGTATCGTACCACAGTCCGCACATCAATCGGGGCAACCCCCTATATGCTGGTTTATGGTACAGAGGCCTTCATTCCCACTGAAGTAGAAATTCCTTCCCTAAGGATCATACAGGAAGCTGAGCTCGACGACGCAGAGTGGGTGAAGAGTCATTATGAGCAACTAGCCCTTATAGACGGAAAGAGAATGAACGCAGTTTGCCATGTTCAACTCTATCAGAATAGAATGTCCAGAGCCTTCAACAAGAGAGTCAAGCCGGGACAGTTCATAGCGGGGCAGTTGGTGTTAAAGAAAAATTTTCCACATCAGGATGAAGCCAAAGGGAAGTTCTCTCCCAACTGGCAGGGCCCATACATGGTTCACCGAGTTCTGACATGAGGAGCCCTCATACTTGCAGAAATGGACGGAGAAGTCTGGCCAAAGCCGATTAATTCAGATGCAGTCAAGCGTTACTATGTGTAATCTTTATGTTTTCCCTATATGATGTAAATTGAACTACGCCTGACCTGATTCCCGTTTAAGAGGGGATACGTAGGCAGCCCTATGGGTTCGGTCACAATTTTCATTTCCCCCCGAAATTGGAAACTGGGGAGAATTTTGAGGATGACCGTCAAAACTCCAAAGTAATTTCAGCCGATCGTCGCACGAGCAATAGTCAGAAGCATCAACCCATCAAACTGGGGCAGAATTTTGAGGAGGACCCTTAAAATTCCGTAGCGAGAGAGTTTGCAATGTCTCGAACCACGTCACAGTCGCCGGTTCATCTAAAAACTATTTTAATTATACATATATGTTATAGTTTTACAAAATCATGCATGTTTATTATCGAAATTGCTTTGTTTAGCAACGCTACCCCAATGATACAGACGGTATCGCTAGATCAAAAGCCAAAAGAGTCAAGCAAAGACCGCGGGGATACGAACTAACCGACCCCTTTACAAAACTCACGACTTTTCTTTGGATGCAGGCACAAGGATTGCAAAATCATTAAAACATAATGCACACTCATGGAACAAACATTGTTCAAGAATACGACTCTCCTTACCGTTACACTTACCTACATTTGCTATCCGCAGACCAGTGATGTCCGGTATGTCACAATGCTCCCAGTAATCACAACGCCGCAATCTGCTATCAGCTAAGAAACTCTACTGTCATATGTTGTTTTATTTCTTGCATATGGCTACCATTCTACCTTTTCTTGCATATGGCTACCATTCTACCTTCCGAGGTTAAGCTCTACCTCTATCTGCATTTGCATTGCATAAGGCTACATTCTGACTTCCAACTTGCATAAGGCTACCATTCTGCCTTACGAGGTTAAGCTCTACCTCTATTTGCATTTGCATTGCATAAGGCTACCATTCTGCCTTGCAACTTTCATAAGGCTACCATTCTGCCTTCCAACATGCATAAGGCTACCATTCTGCCTTCCGAGGTTAAGCTCTACCTCTATTTGCATTTGCATTGCATAAGGCTACCATTCTGCCTTCCGAGGTTAAGCTCTACCTCTATCTGCATTTGCATTGCATAAGGCTACTATTCTGCCTTCCGAGACTAAACGGTGTCTTTATCCACATTGCACAGCTGAAAGATCACCACATTGCAGGGCTGAAAGATCGCCACATTGCACGGCTGAAAGATCACCACATTGCACGGCTGAAAGATCGCCGCATTGACGGCTGAAAGATCGCCACATTGCACGGCTGAAAGATCGCCACATTGCTCGGCTGAAAGATCGCCACATTGCACGGCTGAAAAATTGCCACATTGCATGGCTGACAAATCGCCACATTGCACGGCTAAAAAATCGCCACATTGCACGGCTGAAGGATCGCCACATTGCACTGCTGAAAGACCGCCACATTGCACGGCTGAAAGACCGCCACATCGCACGGCTGAAAGACCGCCACATCGCACGGCTAAAAGATCGCCACATGTTACTGCATCCTTCATGGGCTGAAATATCGCCAACCCATCCAAAGGCTTCATCGTTCGGAGGCACCATCTTCATAGCCCGAGAACACCATGTCATAGCCTGAGGATCCCTTTCAATCTCTTCCATATCATCATTCAAAGGCATCATGGTTCGGAGGCACCATCCTCATAGCCCGAGAACATCATTTCATGGCCTGCGAATCCTTTATTATATGCTTCATGGCCCAGGACATCATGGTCTAAGGACGTCATCCTGACCGTTCAAAGACAGCATTCATGGTCCAACGGGAATTTGCATCATGTCTAAATTTACGCACAATATATGCTTGTATTACTTATTTGCAGGTAAACCGGCAAGCAACAGCCGTCCCGGTAGGAGCGTTTCCGCTCCAGTGCCCGCAGCCACATCAAACCTAACCATTCCCGTAAGCCGTTCACACACCCAGCCCGAGATATTACGTCCGTTCTTGGAAAGTACCCGTCGGCATACTCCGCCGACGGATCCTGAACTATATATGGCCCGATTCCTGTAAAACCAGGGATATGTAGGCAACTCAGAAACCAGGGTGCGGCCCAAACCTCTTCAAACCGTTTCGCTCGGTCAAAATTGACCATCATATCTTTACCCGAAAACTCTTTCATCCTTCCCGGGTAAAGAGGGGCAGCTGTTGACACCCAATTTTTTCCTATATATTTTTAATATGCAAAACAACTTCAAAATGGCATATATATGCATATGTAAGCATATTCAAGCATTTCATTATTTTTCCTATAATTTTAAAGGTTTTTCAATCAATTTATTTCCACCTTTTATCCACAAAAACCAATAATCATTTTCAAAATTATTATTTTTTGGCAAATCATCTATTGGATTTTCATCTTTATGCTAAAATATAGCTAAGGTAATTTTTGCATATTTTTACAAATTTATTTAGTATTTTTCAAAGCTAAAGTGCATAATTGCAATACTAGCCTCTTTTAAGATTTAATTGCGTTTATATTCATAAAATCAAGTCCCATATTTTTAATGTGTCAATAATATATCATAAATTACTTTAGTGCTTTCAATTTATTTCTGGAAATCGATTTACTATTTTTTATAATTTAAAGGGGAAAAGTGTCTATTGCAATTATAGCCCAAATTGAGTTTCAATTATAACCCAAAACAGGCCCCCAATTTACCAGCCCAATTTCAATTTTAACCTGACCCCCAACCAATCAAACCAACCCAACCCCGATCCCCTACCTAACCCTTTCAATCCTGGCCGTTGATCTACGATCAACGGCCAATACTCGCCCTTTCCATTTTTAGCCTCAAACAACCCCTTACCCTAAATCATTTTTCCACAACCCGCCGCCCTTGAATTCCCCTTTCTCTCAATTCTCTCTGAAACCCCACCTAAACCCTAGCCGCCGCCTTCTAATCCCACCCTAATCCGCCCTAATACCTACCTAATCCATGGCCTCTCGTGGTCATTTAGGACATGTATCAGCCTTTTATGGCTCCTGGGTGTTTGTTTCTGTGGTTTTATGACCAAACCTCAAAGGAATCTGGTCCAGTCCTGCTCGACTGTTGTTCATGGCCTTTCTTCGGTCATCCACGACCTTTCTCCGGCCATTCATGGCCTTTAAAGGCAGACCCTTCACTTTTCTGGTTAGATCGTTAACTTTCGAGATCTTTCTCATCTCTTTTGGGTTTTCTGAAACCCTAATCTCTAAGACTTTTCGATTTCTTTCAGATGTATCTTAGATCTGTGCTTACTATGAATTTTTTAAGTGTTTCTCGAAGGTTCTTCAACCTTTCTTTCAAAACGACTATTCGTTTTTCCAACGATTAGGGTTTTTCCTTTGAGTTTTCTTCTCTGATCTTAATGTTGTTTGATGATTTTGCTATTTGCTCACATTGTTCTTCTATCTATTTCAGCATGTTAAAAACCCTAGTTCTTTTTAGTCTTATCCGAGTTCTGGAAATTGTTTGTTTAAATATGTACTTGTTATTTGTTTCTGACCCTATTTCCCTTGTTTGACTTGTTTGATTTTGAGTTCTTACCATCTCTGAAAACTCGACTACTGTCAAAGCCCTAAATTTCTTAGAAATTTTCTCACTTGCTACTACTGTGAGATCTTTACCTGTTTTTGACTTCTTTTACCTGATACTATGTTTTTCTTCACTATTGATTCTATGTGACTTGACCTACTTGACTACTGTGCCTCGAATGTTTGCTTTACTACTGAATCCTATGCTTATTTTTGCTACTATTGTATGTTGTTTCTTTTGCCAATGTGCTTGGCCTCGCATGTCTGATGCTTCTATTCACTCTATTTATATACTGATTGATCTTCCTCGATTGATCTTGATATTGAGACTGATTGCAAAAGTTTTCTTACAAGCCCTAATTTCTACTCATCTGCTTAAAGTTAATTGATTCCTTTCCTTGCTATGATATTTTACCTTGCAGAATCCTTTCCTAAAAATAAGCTTATTTTCGCACTTAGACTTGATTGTTTACTTCATGCTTTTACTACCCCTTATATGGCAATAATCAATCTGTCCTCAAACTGATTTTCTTTCCTTAATTAAAACCTGCTACTGCCCGTTAAAAAGTGATTCCTTAATTAAAGGGAATCACTTGTGTTAATTGATTCTAATTTGTGATTGTTTCCATGTTTGTGTTAAGACTTTAGTTATTACCTTACTTACCACTTGTTTTCAAAACTATAAATACCCCTCCCCTCTTTTCTTTGAGACACGAACGATCTGATTTCAGAACACACACTTCACTCAAAACTCCCTCTTTTCTCTGTTACTATTTGTGCTACTGCTTTGTCTAGTCAGCTGTGGGAGTTTGCTTACTTTTTCTTTTCTGCACTTTGCTTCTTACTGGTATGTCCTAGTTGATTTTCAAGCATCAACAACAACATGTTTCTGTAATTGTTTCAACTTCTTTCATGCTTGTCCACTTCTGCTTATGTTTCTGCAATCAAGTTCATTACTAGCATGTTGAAATGTGTTCCCTTCCCCTTTTCGAGTTAATGCTCTCATATGTGTATGAATCCCAAACCCCACATCCCCTCTTTGTGTTTGTATTCTCTGGCTGGTTTGTGAACATGCCAGCATCATCTATTGCTGCGCATGTCCAAACCTGACCCCTCCTAGGGTCATATGCTTCATGCAATGTATTCCCCAAAATCCCTGACCCCTTAGTGTAGCTACTGTTTCTGTGTACTACTGTTTTCAAATCACCCTTATCACCTACTATTTCCCAGTCCAATTTTTTAAATAAATCTCTATGTTCTGCACTTTGACTATATTCCTAGAACCTAAGTTCTGCCCCTCTTGTGTGAGCCTTGCCTTGGGGCCCTTGAGCTCCCTCTGAACTTGGACACATAAGGGCTGGCCTTTCCACACTACACTCATTTCTATCTGGTTATGCAAACCTGGGTGTAAGCACTGCCCGGGGTCTTTTGAGACCCTTAGGGAACTTTGACACACCCAGGTCTGAGAAAGGCTTTGAAACAAGTGGCATTTGAGGTGGTTTGTTCCATAACTCAGAGAGGAAGTCAGAATCAGGCTTCCTATGGTTGTAACTTCTTATTTTACACTTTTCTGATGTAATTCAGTATTTGGTCTGTAATAATTTATAAACAAATATTGGGGTTGGCTAGTAGAAAGGGACGAAATAATTATGTATGTTTAGCTATTAGGAGGGTAGATAACATGCCTATAGGACCTACTTTCAAATTCTGCATGTTTTAATTCTACACTTAGATATCCTGCCTATAGGATCTGTTTAATAAATTTCTGCATGTTTTACTTCCACACTTAGTTATCCTGCCTATAGGATCTGTTTAATAAAGTTTTGCATGTTTACTTCCACACTTAGAAATCATGCCCATAGGGTCTAATAGCTATAATCAGACATCCTATTTACAAGGTTAATTAGATGTCATGCCTATAAGGTTAATTTCAATATTTTATAGAAATCATGCCTATAGGAATTTCGCTGTGATCAAATAAATCCTTCCTACTCCGTTTCATTAGATACCATGCCTATAGGACCAAATCAGCCTTTAATTCAGCAACAATTGAGATTATGTCTATAAGATCTGAAACCAATTTAGTTAAAAATCAGTTTGACTCGTACTGCTTTGAATCAGTTTAAACAATTTACTCCTTTCATTAATGCGGTTTAGAAAGCATGCCTATAGGATCCAAATTGCTCGTTTAAAATGGTTACTGCTTTGCCATTTTGAATCAGTAATAGATATCATGCTTATAGGATATCATCAATATTCACTTAGGCAAGCCTTAGGTAATAATGATAAAACTGAATCTGCCTTTGTTTAATTAGCAACAGCTACAACCAGCAGGCAGGCCTGATTCAGACTTCTTATATGAGTTATGTAATAAATTAGTCTGCTTCAACAACTAAAACTCCCCTGTCTTAGTATTTTAAATTCTGACCCTAAATGTGTTTAAGTCATGCTATTTATGTGCTTTACTTGAGGAGGTATATATGAGCCTCTTAGTTGTTTACATGTTTTCCCCTAATATGCAGTCCTATATATTTTGAATGTCGCCTTAGTCTTTTACCTTTGAAAACCCAAGAGTCAGCCTGAAATCCTCCCTCTTATAGGGATAGTAGTCCTAAATTCCTCCAGGACTGATAGGAATGGGACGAGTAATAGCATGTAATAGAGGTCGAGACCAATCCGCGCTTTAATACCTTTACGGGGTGGGAAGGGTAGATATGGATATGATGACCAGTGCGCTAATACCACGTATAGCTCCTCTTTTGAGGAGTGATTACCGGGTATTGCATTGATGTGATCCATATTACACATAAACCTAGGACCCCCTTTATATTCGTTAGCATGTTTAGTTATAACTCTTTCAAAACTTTGTTTTATTTTATCACTTACAAACATTTGTGTATTTAAAATCCCCTCTTATTTGAGCCTTGTTTGTTTTACTTGTTAATTGCACAAATTCACAAAGAACTATCTGGCCAGGAACCACACTAGTGGATCCTGAGGGGTGCCTAACACCTTCCCCTTGGGATAATTTCAAGCCCTTACCCTATCTCTAGTTATAAAATGTAGTTGTAGTTGAACCCGATAGATGCCCTAACGCACCTTAAAATAGTTAGGTGGCGACTCTTCAAATTTGCAAAACACCTTTCCCAAAAAAAAGAGTTGTCCCAACCGAATGTCATAAACCCGATTTCCGCGAAGGAAAAAAGGGGGCGCGACAATCATGTCATGTCTATCTATAAGTTCCATCTCCATTAATGTTAATAGTACTCATACTAGCTACTTCCATCCTAGTAGAGGCATTAGGTAAAGGGATCCCATCTCACCTTACTTGTTCATCATATATGTGGAAAGGCTTTCCAGAATTATTGATAGTACTGTTGATGATAAAGACTGGTTCCCCATCAAGACCAGTAGGGGAGGGCCTATGATTTCTCACATGTTCTTTGCTGATGACCTCACTATGTTTGCCATAGCCAATAGGGAAAATTGTGAGACCATCTTATCCATCGTAGATAATTTCAATGGTGCCTCTAGGCAGAAAGTCAACTTCGAGAAGTCTAAGGTGACCTTTTCTTCCAACTGTAATAAAAGAGTTAGCCAAAACTTGCAGCACCATCCTAAGTATCAAGAGTGCTAGAGACTTTGGTAAATACCTAGGGTTCCCCATGTTCCATAAAAGACCTACCAATAGTGACTTCCAATTTATACTTGATAACCTCAACAGTAGGATGGTAGGTTGGAAAAATAAGTTCTTTAACTCTGGGCGCTCCACACTAGACAAGTCATGCCTAAGTAGTATCCACAGCCATGTGATGCAATACATCCAATTGCCTTCCCATGTTACCAACCAAATTGGAAAAATCCAAAGAAAAATTTATTTGAGGAACAACTCCTGCCAAAAGGAAACTCCACATGGTTAGCCAGTGTCACCAAGCCAAAGAACAGGGGAGGCTTAGGCCTTCAGCAGGCACAGCCAAAAAATAAGACATGTCATACCAGTCTAGCTTGGAGACTCTATAATAACACTAACTCTATCTGGGCTAGGGTGCTCATGGGAAAACACTATAGGGGAATAGGAAACTATAGTGTAACCTTGGATATGGTGTGTTAGTGCGCCCATCGCCAGAGCAAATAAGAATGGGCCGAGTGCAGATCCTTGGTGTAACCCCATAACCACCGGAAAAGGCTCTAAGTCACCTCCCACAGTCCTCACCCGAGTCATAGCTCCATCATATCGCCCTAATGTAAGCCACCAACACACCTTTCACCTCCAGACACCTCCAAAGGACGTCCCAAGGGACCTTGTCATATGCCTTCTGTAGGTCAATAAACACCATATGCAAATCCCGTTTCCTATCCCTGTATAGTTCCACCAACCTCCTGATAAGGTTGATAGCTTTCGTAGTAGAACGACCGGGCATGAACTCGAATTGATTTTTTGATATAGACACCGCCCTCCTTATCCTCCCTTCCACCACCCTCCCCCAAACTTTCATGGTATGACTTAGTAACTTGATACCCTTATAGTTGTTACAATTCTGGATATCCCCTTTGTTCTTGTACACCGGAACCATTGTACTCCACCTCCACTCATCAGGCATCCTCTTTGTCCTGAAGATAACATTAAAGAAACCAGTCAGCCACTCCAAGCCTGCTCTACCTGCATATCCAAAACTCTAGTGGAATCTCGTCTGGTCCGGTCGCTTTGCCCCGACTCAACTTGCCCATCGCACCCACGACCTCCTCAACCTTAATGCGCCTAAAATGCCTAAAGTCTCGATGACTCTCGGAGTGCCCCAATTTCCCTAACACGATGTTTCCATCCTCCTCTTCATTCAGAAATTTATGGAAGTATGACTATCATCTTTGCCTAATCTGGGCCTCTTCCATTAATACTTGACCGTCCTCGTCTTTGATGCACCTCACTTGATCCAGGTCGCGAGCCTTCTTCTCTCTCGTTTTGGCCAGCCGAATAACTTCTTGTCCCCACCTTTGCCCCTAAGTTCCTCATAAAGCCGACCAAAAGCAGCGGTCTTAGCCTCTGTGACCGCTAATTTTGCCTCCTTCCTAGCCCCCTTATATCTTTCTTTGTTTGCTCTCCTCTGATCCTCGTCGGTGCTCTTTACTAACTTAATGTAAGCTGCTTTCTTGGCTTCCACTTTATGTTGGACCACGTCATTCCACCACCAGTCGCCTCGGTGCCCACCAGAGTAACCTTTCGAAACTCCCAACACCTCTCTTGCTGCCTCCCTTATATAGTCCGCCGTCGCCGTCCACATAGCGCTAGCGTCCCTACCACTCTTCCAGGCACCCATATTCGTCAGCCGCCCCTCCAACTCCTGCGCATTATCCTTAGACAAAGCCCCCCACCTGATCCTCGACTGGCCCTGTACAAACCTCTTCTTCCTCTTCATCAAGATACCAACGTCCATCACAGGAGCCTATAATCACCTTGCAATCCTTGCACAACCCCCTATCGCACCGCCTGAGGAGGAGATAGTCAATTTGAGTCTTAGCCACCATACTCCGAAAAGTAACCAAATGTTCCTCCCTCTCCGGAAACATAGAGTTCACGATCACTAACTCAAAAGCTCTAGCAAAATCCAACAGTGAGGTACCACCCCCGTTCCTATCACCAAAGCCGAAGCCATCGTGTACCTCACCATAGCCACTAGCAGATGACTAATATGACCATTGAAATCCCCTCCTATGAATAGCTTCTCCGTAGGCGGAATGCCCCGTACCACCTCATCCAGTGCCTCCCAGAAGTGCCTTTTAACCTCCTCGTCCAAGCATGTTTGCGGCGCGTAAGCGCTAATGACATTGAGAGTGCTCCCTCCAACTACTACCTTAATCGCCATCAATCTATCATTCGCCCTTCTAACCTCTACCACCGAATCTCTAAGCTCCCTATCCACTAAAATGCCCACTCCGTTCTTGCGCTTCATGACTCCGAAGAACCACATTTTATACCCGTCGACATTCCTCGCCTTTGATCCTACCCACCTAGTCTCCTGCACACACGCTATTGACCCCCCGTTTCTGGAGAATCTTCGCCAGCTCTATAGACTTACTCGTCAATGTCCCTATATTCCACGATCCAATTCTTAACCTACAGGCTACCTTGTTCCTTACCCCCTTTGGGCCCCGTCCCACCCCTGACCCTTGCCCTACCCCCGCCCCACCACTCGACCTCCCCGAGGATATGCCTCTACTCTACCATTACGAACCACAGTCTCTATACCTACGAAGGTCTAAAAATGAAAAGGAGAAAAAACACCACACAGAACAACAAAGGGAGCAAATAGTAACTTCAATCCCACTAGACTGACTAGACTAATACGAAATACTACGGCAACAAAGAAATTAACACAGGTGACAGAGAAACAAGAGGCAGGAGGTACCAATTCCCGCGAATAGAACCTGGAACTCTCGACATGGTATACTCCCGATGTTGCAAAACCCGACGTATAGCTGCTACTCTACTGCTTGTGCGCGTGCACCTCCCAAAAGTGGTACCTGCAAAACACGCAAACATCCACGGGACCAAGAGAATAGGGGGAGAGAAAACCCCAGAAATGAAAATCAATATCTTCTTCAAATTACCCTTAAAAGCCAAAAATCCCTTTTATATCTTTTGAGATAACTTTTAAAAGAAGAGAAAAACACCCGAAAATGAAAACAAGTATATTTTGAAAAATAATCCTTAAAAGCAGAGGAAAATACCAAGAAAGAAAATCAATAATCCTTGACACTCTAAAATACAGCAATGGTTGTTTAATATGAAAGAGACCCTAATAAAGATTATATCAGACTGATTGATTCCAAAACAAAAATGAAAGGAGCCGTCCAACCGATCAGAGCAAATGGGCTGGATTAAAGCAATTGTCCTTTCCATTACTACTCAAAACAATGGTAAAAAACGTACATCAAAACGTTGCCAAAACAGATTCGACACAAAAATCCGATTAAAATCAGAAAAACATGAAAGGTTACCAGAAAATCAAACAATCACCTGAAAATTGCTATTTCAGAATGACGAAATGACGAATGTGGATGCAAAATAATATGCATGAAAAAGTGATGAATGCTTGAAGCAACAAAATAGTGATATATCTTCACACAGAAAGAAACCCTAGAAAATTGCAGTTGCGTTACAATAAAATATTTCCGTTTGGGGATACAAGAGTGAATATATGAAATTATTGAAATTGATTTAGGAATATATTAGGCCGAGCTTCATCTCTTTGAGTTTTTTGGCAAGATAATTGATAAACAGCACAAAAAAGTCATTTTTAATTTATGCTCATGTACATGTGTGGTATACACGTGACTCGTAACTCGATAAGTTTTTTTCTTTCCTGTTGATTGGGCCGAACACCTCGACAGTATATTAAGATGCATCTCTGGTTCATGCCGATCGACCCTCGACAGTATACACAACACTCTGGTTCGGGCCGTACGACCTCGGCATAATCGTGCGTGATAGCGTTAGTAGTCCGGATATTCATGAGATTCCTCTTTTGTTGAGACCTGGCAATTATATGGTATTTCTTATCCGTTTGAGATTACACTTGATATTTCTTATGTATCGAGATAGCATATGATATTGAGAGATTTATATTGTCAAGGAAATGTTGGAGGATTATGTTAGCTACAGTGCTTACCTCATCATTAATATATTGACTCATATCTGTTTATAATTATTACATTATTTGTTGACCTCTAGTAAGTGTTTATGTCGATCCCTCGTCACTACTTCTCCGGGGGTTAGGCTGGATACTTACTGGGTACGTTGATTTACGTACTCAAGCTACACTTCTGCACTAAATGTGCAAGATCTAATAGGTTCATCTGGTGGCTATCTTGCCGCGTAGGCGCAACTGCTGAGGGGCCTTTATGGTGAACTGCTCCCTACGCTACGCACCGCAGCCCATAGAGTCTCTATCTTACTTATTTACCTTATCCTGTCTATTTTATATTTCAGACATATGTTGTATTATTATTGTACTCCTTAGTAGACGCTCATGTACTTGTGACATCAAATTTTAAGATGTTCTAAAATTTGTTTGCCGTTTTGCTTAGCACTGACATACTTTTATTATTATTTCTATTTAAATTGTAAGTTTACATGATGTTAATGCGCTAAATTATTTATCTGATAAAAATATCACGATTTTGAAATTTATAAAAGGAATAATTAAGTTGGTAGTTCACCGTTGACTTGCCTAACGGCGACGTTAGGCGCCATCACAATCTATAGTGGGAATTGGGTCATGACAACCCCCGAATTCCTTTTTATTTTTCAATCCTTTATACAAGGTTAGTACTTCGCAAAATAAACATCCACGTATTACGGAAATAGTGATGGTAGAAGCCGGGGATGAAGCTATGTTGGACCAAGGGTGATCAAGTGAACATCCTTCGCCGAAATATAATACTATGTATAAGGCAAAATATTAATTGTTATTCATTAAAAAAGTATGTTTTGAACACTCTTGCATAGCCCACTGGCAAAGGGCGTTTAAAATTTAAATACCCTTATTGAATTTTCTGACTTCGCCACTAGTATAAGCTACAATAAATAAATGAAGGAGGATTTATTAATTTTGCCACAAGATACCTTATTAAAATAGCAGCTCTCTCTCCTTGAGGCGTTTGACCGTTAAGACTTCTTGAAAAATTTGCAAGATTTCTGCTTGTCTGTACTTTTTGTAAAAAGTTTTCCAGAAAAGAAGTTGGAAAAAAACTTCTGGGGCCATTTGTTTTCCTTTTTTTTTTGTTAACTCATAACTTCACAACTTGTTTGGATGCATTTAATGAGTTTTTTTCTTGCAATAATTTTTAATTTCATGATATTGTTTCTGTTTGATTATAGAAGCAATTATGAATTTATGTAGACTGGAAAACAGGAAAAAGAATTTTAAAACAGAAAAGAAATTCACAAAGTTTTTAAACAATTGCAGGACTTAGAAAGGGTTACGTGGTGAAAGTAATATATCCATTAATAACAATGGCAGAAATTATTCGACCCAATATTTACGCAAAACAAATACTAGAAGCTTATTATTTGTTTGCACATATACTTCTTATCACTCTTAATGTATATTTAAACTTCATCTAAGTTATTTAATCGTGGTGAGTTGCATAGTTTAATGTAAAAACTGTTGTTACTGCTAAGTTTTTGCCTATTAACAAGGATACCAGGTGAGGTATTAGCCATTATTTTGTATTAGAATAAGCATTTAAGGGAGGAAAGTGCTCTGGATAGACGGATAAGTACTTCCTCAAATAGCAAGACTTAGAAGGAAGATGGGAATCAGAAAGAAAACGGAAGTGTACTCGTTAACATTACTAACTAAGGAGTATGTGGTCAATTTGATCTCAACAACATAATTGTAATTATTATTGTATTGGTGAAAAAATAGAATTGACACGTAGATTGATGATGCGCTAACGGGTGGCACAAGAGTTAGAACAATAAAGAAGAGTGGAGGTAGGGGTGTTCATGGTTCGGTTTGGATCGGTTTTTCCCTAAAAAGAAACCAAACCAAGTAAGTCGGTTTTTCAAATATTAGAACCAAACCAAACCAATTAAGTCGGTTTTTCTCGATTCAGTTTATGTCGGTTTTTTGGTTTTTTCGGTTATTTGTCGTTTTTTTCTTAAATATATGACATACGCTACCAAACACATACATTTTCAATGTAACACTATCAAATCAATTGCCCTTTGAGAAATCTATTATTTACCAAGATATATTGATGATAATTGAATCAAATAGTGATGAATAATTTAAGGACTCAATTAAAAATATATTGTTTTTAACACGAAATGGATTCTTACACTAAACAAAAGAAAACTACCAATCAAACTAGAATGTAAAGGTAAAGAACTATATTAAAAGTGCAAACTATTAACATTTACCATAAATTTTTTGAAACTTTGTATAACAATATACATATATATAGGTGTAATAATAAATTTGAATAGCTACTCATATAGTCGGTTTGGTTCGGTTTTTTTCTGATTAAAACCAAAACCAAACCAAATTTGATCGGTTTTTAAAATTCAAAACCAAAACCAAAACCAAACCAAACCAAAAAGTATCAGTTTTTTTGGTCGATTTGGTTTGGTTTTCGGTTTGGTTCGGTTTTTCGGATTTTTATGAACACCCCTAAGTGGAGGTTAGGAGAGAAGTATGGGAAAAACGGATTTGGCTCACCTCCTATAGGTGATCTCTCCAGTTCCTCCAATGCTCTGTATAGTTTACACATGTCCATTTAATAATTTATTGGACAATTTATTTTGTTAACCAATTGATTTTAAATATGTATACGGTAAAAATCAGAGGGCTCGATTTTATGATCATTAGGGCACCTCGAAGAGACTACCCCTGGAAGGCTCGAAGTTTAGCTCGGAGTTCGACCCTAAGGGTTCATTATGATCGACCTCGAGGCAGTGTAAAGCTACGGTTATGATGCGCCGGCGGGAAGTTCACAAGGCACATGATTAAAGCTGACCTGGCCTACTAGGCTAGTTCAAGCCCGTACAATGGCATTAAATGGCTTTACCAACCTCATATCTTTTTAATAAATGCACTTTGTACTATGTTAGGATTTCCCTCATCTATAAAGGGGACATTCTCTGCTCTCTAACTCAAACATACTCTCTATTTGATTCTATTGCTTACATTTATTAATCTTATGTATATTTATCACATTTCATTAATTTTTCTTCATTTATTGCTCATTATTATCATAACTGTTAATCCTTCATCGACTGCCCTTAGCCGGGCATCCGACTCGACCTCGAGGCCCGGATTTCTAGCCATTCGGTTTGATTATTGCACTATCTACAAGCTCTTATCTTATCTTCTAATCTTTAACTTAGCATCTATTGCCTAACAACTAGCATAAAAACAAATCACGTATTTTTAGAACCACATTGTTATTACCATTTTCAAGGTAAACAGTTCGGCGCCCACCGTGGGGCTAAAAATAATAGTGATTGTTTTCTTGCTAGTTTACTACATAACGCAAGTTATCTTTCATACTTTTTCTTGTCCAAGCATCTTTGATTTCAGGTCAAGATGTCTAACTCAGTAAACGCACATGAAAACAACGGTCTTGAGGACCATGGAGAGAATGGTGTAGTTGTTCTAGGTGTTGGTGTACCACCACGAAACCCTGAGGATGCACCAGAACCAATTTCCGTGGACGTGGTCTCGCGCAACGCTCAACACGTCGAGATAAGCTCCCACACCAACGGGAGTATACATCAAGAAAACCAACAAGAAGCCCAAAAAACCCCGGCTTAGGAAGAACAAGTTAGCCTTAACGTCATCTTCGAGATGTTACAGGCACAACAGCTGGCAATTGCTTTGCTGCAAAGCCACCAGAAATTTCCCAGCACGGTAGCATCAGAAATGGCTCCCCAAGCCGAGAAGGTACCAGAGGATCAAGCAACAACGCGTCGGCAGCCGACCCCGCCATCATAAAGATGCTCGAGGACCTCACAAAGAGGATCGAGTCGGGCGAAAAGAAGATAGAAGCCAACGACAAGAAGGTAGAGAAGTACAACTCTAGGGTTGATCAAATTCCGGGCGCACCCCCAATCCTGAAGGGTGTAGATTCAAAGAAGTTCATACAAAAGCCCTTCCCACATAATGCGGCTCCAAAACCTATTCCGAAGAAGTTCAGAATGCCCGATCTTCCGAAGTACAACGGAACTTCGGACCCTAACGAGCACGTCACTGCTTACACTTGTGCAATGAAGGGCAACGACCTAAAGGACGATGAGATCGAATCCGTCTTGCTAAAGAAGTTCGGAGAGACGCTTGCAAAAGGGGCGATGATGTGGTATCACAACCTAGCCCCAAAATCGATAGATTCGTTTGCCATGCCAGCAAATTCCTTTATAAAGGCGCATGCTGGTGCCATCAAGGTAGATACAAGGAAATTCGACATCTTCAAAATCAAGCAAAGAGAGAACGAGATGCTGCGGGAGTTCGTATCCCGCTTTCAAATGGAACGAATGGAACTACCACCAGTCTTCGACGATTGGGCAATGTAGGCCTTCACTCAAGGTTTGAACAAGCGAAGCTCGGTAGCTTTGAAGCAGCTGAAGCAGAACTTAGTCGAATATCCCGCCCGGACGTCCACAACCGATATCAATCAAAGATCAGGGTCGAAGACGACCAACTAGGAGTCCCCTCGGGCTCAGTATATCCTAGCAGGCTTCCGGCAAATGAGCCAAATCCAAACAAAGAAAGATACTAACCATACACTGAAGATAGAAGGAACACCCCGAGGCGCAACATACCCCACAATGACCGAAGGATGGATCGAGGCCAGAATCCTCGGGGACTCATTAGCAGAGCTGGGTTCGATAGACACACAGGGCCGACGGAGGCACCCCGCTTATCGAAATACAACTTTAACATCGACATTTCAGATATCGTATTCGCCATCAGTAAAATCAGAGATACCAGATGGCCAAGGCCTGTACAATCAGATCATATATATATATATATATATATATATAAAGGAACCATAACTTAGTGTGCGAATTTCACTGCACGCACAGTCACAGGACTGAGGATTGCCGACAGCTCCGGGAAGAAGTAGCCCGACTACTCAGTAAGGGGCACCTCCGAGAATTCCTCAGCAACCAAGCCAAAAATCAGTTCTGAGAAAGAGAGTTGGCCAAGAAGAGTGAAACAGATGAGCCACAACATGTCATCCACATGATCCTTGGAGGCATCGACTCTCCACAAGAACCCACGGTCAGGAGAACAAAAATATCCATCACCAGGGAGAAGCGAACCCGAGGGTAAATACACGAGCACGCCCTCACATTCAGCGACAAAGACATCGAGGCTCTATCTCATCCTCATAACGACGCATTGGTAATTTCTTTTCTTGTAAATACATTTCAAATTAAATGTGTGTTTGTGGATCCAGGTAGCTCGGCCAACATTATCAGGTCGAGGGTGGTGGAGCAGCTCGGACTGCTCGACCAGATTGTGCCCGCGTCTCGAGTCCTTAATGGATTCAACATGGCGAGAGAAATAACGAAATGAGAAATCACCCTCCCGGTCAACGTGGCCGGCACAACCCAAAATGTCAAGTTTCATGTCATCGAAGGAGACATGAGATACAACGCCTTGCTCGGAAGGCCATGGATACACTGTAAAAGGGAGGTACCATCCACCCTCCATCAAATGATGAAATTTCCGACGAAGGACGGAATAAAAACCATCTATGGGGAACAACATGCAGCAAAAGAGATGTTTGCAGTGCAGGATGTGGCACCGGCGCCAATACCTCCACCATCAAAGGAGCCAAAGGATAAACAAATAGTAAAATAGCAATAGCGGGCTATATTCTCGGCTACACCCGACTAAACAAAGCAATGGACCGTACCGCATCCTCAGAACAAACGATTAAACATATCGAGGCCTGAAGCGCCGTCAGCACTAAAGTATGATCATCTTTTTTGTAGTTACATTTTACACTAACCTATGTGCAGGTATCCGATCGAAACGGCCGAAGCGCTTTCCAACTCGAAGGCCTCAGGTTTCGAAAGAATACGTTGCACTCTTTTCCTTCGACCGGGTTTTTATCCCAAGAAGGGTTTTACCAACAAGGTTTTTAACGAGGCAACATCCATATGCTACCTAAGGAAGACTCAATAAGTATTCAAGGCTTCTCTTCAATCAACCTCAAATACTGGGGGGCATCCCCCGGGAAGGTCACCTCCTCAGAGAAGCCAAGATGTGCTAAATGGGGTCTCGATAGGAAAACGGTGTACCAGGCCAAACGGTCGAACGAACCGTGTCTGTATAGAATAATCGAGCCCTTGACAACAAAAACGTGTATACTTGTACCAAGTAATCAAAGAATACTTTCCCCTCCATCAAGCATTTCGCGTTCGGTATTTTTTTACAAAAACGGCTCCAGAGCCAAAATTGTCCCGAACACTCGGCACTGACGTCAAAAACTTGAAGCCGTATGACCTCCAGGTTGGAAGCTTCAAACCTGTAAGCCCTCAATGAGGCAACATCAAGGTTACAAAAACGGCTCCGGAAGCCAAAAACGTCCAGAACACTCGGGGACCAGCGTTAAAAACTTAAAACCGTATAACCCCCGGGTCAGAAGCTTCAAACTCGTAAGCCCTCAATGAGGCAACGTCAAGTCTACAAAATCGACTCCAGAGCCAAGAAAACTTTCAATGTCTCGGGACTGCCTCCAATTGCCATCCCGTCGACTTATCAAAACCCGAGGCCATAAGACCCCATATGGGCAACCTCGACCTCGTAAGACCTTTATAAGGCAATACCAAAATCTATAAGACCTCAAGCAAGGAATGAACCATACTTGTACCAAGTAACCAAAACTGTAAGACCTCAAGCAAGCCATGAACCGTACTTGTACCAAGTAACCAAAACTGTAAGACCTCAAGCAAGGGATGAACCATACTTGTACCAAGTAAGATAAGCTCTAAAAACCTACTCATATGGGCTTGGACTCAAGGTACTATCTAAACCTGGTAAGCCCCCATCCGAGGTCTATCTGCAACGCCTTAAGGCTATCTACACTGAGTTCAAAGCAAGCTTCCAGGTAGCTCGAGCTTGAGCGAACCCCCGCTCGGGGACTGCTCCCGAGAGCCTAAAGGCTATCTTTATTCTCAGACTTCCAAGCAAGTCCCCCGTCGAGGCCTATCGCGAGGTCTAAAAGGATAAGTCTCGTGCTGAAAATTCGGAGCCTCTACTCTCATTCAACTCGAAGCCAAGGATCCCGGCGGCCCGAGCTTATCAATCCAATCCGGACCTGATCCAAGGAACGACAAACATTTCTACAGGGAGTTGTGTTAATCAATCAAGAGCCAGAGAAATACTTACGCCTGAGCTCAGTATCCGTACCAGTTAGTAGAATCACACATTCAGATTCTTCGCAAAAACAGATAAAAGGGAAATAAAGCATAAATCAGAGACAAATTGAAGAAACATCTTTTCCATTAACAAACAATGGTTACAAATCCCACGAGGGGTCCTTACACATAATTACAAAGCCCACGAGAGGTCCTTACACATGATTACAAAGCCCACGAAGGGTCCTTACACAAAAACCAAGAAATAAAAAAAAATACATACAATGAAAGCCAAGAGTCTAATCTATCCTCGGCGGCAGTATGTTCGAGAACCGCCTCCTCGGTGGCTTCGTCTCGATCTTCCCAAATGACATCTTCAAGGGAGAAGATGAAGAAGAGGAAAGTGATGCGGAAGAAGCAGAAAAAGATGAAGAAAAAGCCGTAGCTCGCCAAAGAGCAAAATCTTTTACCAGGCCGAGGAAATCACGGCCCGGTAGAAGACTTGGCGAGCGCGGCCCTACCTACACGGCTACTTTGAGTCCACTTCTTGGGACATTGTGACGTGAAAGTTACCGGCCGGTAGCGCCACTTCGCCCCACGGAAAGCAAAAGGGATGAAGTGCCACACCAGGTCAGGGTAGGAAGGTGAGTAGCGATGTATAATCCGAACACCCTCCTGAGCAACAGTGTGGAGTCCAAACATCTTCCTAAGTTGGAAGAAATCGCCCCCCTATCTCATTGCCTCGAGCCAACAACGATAGCAGTAACAACAACGATAGGTCAGTGTGATCTCGCTCGGTAAGGGAAAGCCCTGAAAAAAGGCCGTGGCGAGGCTGATGGGAACACCGTCATGTAACCTTAAGGCCGCGGGCCCCAAACATGGAAGATAATAATGGATGAGGATGAAGAGAAGAAAGGGGTGAAAGGATGTTAGAAGATACTTGAATGATGAAATGGTTCCAGGGGGCCTCCATTTATAGAGGGTGGTAGTGTAATCGGCGGCCCCATTAATGCCCTTGAAAGACGTATCAGTGGGCACAATCAATGCATTTTTTGGGAACCAAATTGACGGCGATATTATCGCTTTGGATAATAAGAATCGACAGTATATTGAATGACACTGAAAAGATGAATCGACGGGACGCCTCAGTTATTACAAAGGCTTACATCATAAGTATGACATCATTCACAGAAAGTTCGAAGAGATGGATATCAAAGTCGTTTCTTATCATTCCACTCTAAGAAACGCGAGGACTATCTGTATGCGGTAAAATTGGAGGGTCCAATTTTCGGCCATTATAATGCCTCGTAAGCAAGCTTTTTAAAGGCGTGAGCCCGAGGGGCCATCGGTGTCCAACCTCGAGGCAGCGCAAGTTGACGGTTACGATAGAAAAAGTAGGAAGTTCCCTAGGAGCACAACTAGGGCTGACAAATTCTAAAGGGCTAGCTCTGAACTGTATCAGGACATTAAGTGGCTATACCCGCCCCATATCTTTGTAATTAATGCGTTTTGTGCTATGTTACACCTCATATATAAAGGGGAATCCTTGTCATTTGTAGACATCAGTTGCTCAGTACTAATACACAAGAACATTCTCTTTGCTCTCTAACATATTCTCTTAAGCTCTTTACTTCCATTTAATGCTTACATTCATTGTGTTCTATTTATTGTTCTTCATTTATTGCTCATTATCGGCCATAAAGAGCCATCATTGGATCTATCATAATTGTTAATACCTCCATCGACTGCCCACGACATAGTACATGACTCGATCCCGAGGCCCCGAATGAGCAAGCTCGAGGCCCCGATCTCCAACCGTTTGGTTCGATTTTCATACCGTCTCTAAGCTGCAATCTTGATTTCTAACCTTTTACTTTGCATCTATTGCTTAACAACCAGCATAAAAATAGATCACATATCTTTGGAACCACAAAATCAAATTTAATTGTAATTACCATTTTCACGGTAAACAAGCCCGTTCACATTTAAGAAATTTAGACATGCTTTTGAAGTGTAACAGTTCAAGCCCAACACGGTTAAAAATATTTCATTTACCAGTTAACGTGAGGGAAAAATATCTCTATGCCTACATGTCAAGTATATATGTCAACTCGATAGCATCACAGTGAAATCATCAAGAATAACAACACTTAGCACGCTCATGGTGCCTAACACAAGGTCGTCATCATCACACACATCAACACTTAGAACTGTACGAGTGCCTGACATAAATGCCACTTACCAAAGCACGTATATATACATTATGCCTGCGCCCACTACTAGTATGTTAGACATAGGAGGGGTGGATCATGACCAAGCGCTAATCATAATCACATAGCCCAATTGTGGGACCTGGTGCACGCGTCGCCCCAAATCAATAACACTTAGCCCAATATGAGCCTGGAATATACGTCACCTCAAAATTATACCAAATCGGCTCTATGGCCATAGCCCATATATCACCATACTCAATTCAATAGTGTTACACACATGAGACATCAACAACATGTGAGAAAACCAATAAGAAAGTATTGAGATAGAGATATCATAAATGGATGTAGCATCAACACAGAGAATGTGTACAATTAAGGCAAATAGCTCAAAAATAACAAGTTTAGCCTATCATGTCTCAAACAACTAGCACATAGCCTAGACATGATTTCTAATATGAACTAGAATTAAATAACCATACAAGTTTAGAAAACACGGAGGAGGCATGATAGCAAAAACATACCCCATAGTAGTCTAACAGCCATCTCAAATCATGAATACTTAGGTGCACGTATACACGCCCGTCACCTAGTGCGTGTGTCACCCCAATACATCTCATATAATATGGTTCCCAGGGATATTTACCCTCAAATCCATGTTTAGATATGTTAGTTAGCTTAAAATGCGCAGATCAATACTCCAAAAAATCCTTGACACGTTAATTTACCTCCGAACGACTCGAATCTAGCCAAAGCAACTTAATTTCATCAATAAAAGCCATCGAAAACAATCCCAAAAGATAAAACTAAGGTCTTGAACTGAATATGCAAAGCCAACCCAAAAGTTAACCTCGGGCCCGCACCCCAAAACTAGACAAAATTCACATATTTCGAATACTCATTCAAATACGAGTCCAACCATACTAATTTAACCCAATTCCAACCACATATCGACCCTCAAATCATCAAATCTCACTCTCTAACAATATAGTCTAAAACCCCCAAATTTCACCTTAAATTCACATAAACTAGGTATAATAATTGGGTAATCAATATCTATCAAAAAAGTGGTTAAACTTCACTTACCTCTTCAATTGAATTCGTTTTTTGCTTTACGACTTTTTGGTATAATTAGATGTGGTCCCGGGGTCCTCGGGAGTGTTTCGAATTGTTGGCGGATCATTGTTAGACTTTAGGGAGCTGCTGAAGTTTTGGAGTTCTGGTGCATTCACACCTACGAGGTATTGGTTGAAGGTGCGAGGTCACAGAATCACAATAAGGCGAGGCAAGGCTGGGTCCACAGAAGCGGACAAGGAGCCGCAGGTGCGGCGTATGGGTCGTGGAGCGAAGGGTGAGACTGGTAGAGGAGGTCTGCAAATGCAGACAGTTGTGCGCAAAAGTACTTGTGCAAGTGCGGAAGGAGTCCGTAGAAGTGGACTCGCAGATGCGAAGGATGGTCCTCAAATACAGAAGTTCGGAGACCGAAGGGAAATTGTAGATGCGATGTTTGGACCGCACCCTCGGGAAGGTAGATGCGGTTAAGTGACCGCAGATGCAAAATCAGTGACAGAGTTTATATTCAAAGGGTTTCATTGTTTCTCTCATCTTGAGAGTCGTAGAGCTCGGCTACGGGCGATTTTTGGGAGACGTTTTTCAAAGCCTCAAATCAGATCAAACAACATCAAAACCACGAATCACACCCCAATTCGAGCCTAATGAAACTAATGAACTTTCAACTTCCAAAACTCATGCATAACCATATCAAATCAACTCCAAATGACTCAAATGTTGCACACAAGTTCCAAATGACACAGTGGATCTATTCCAACTCCTGAACCAAGATCTGAACCCGATATCCATAAATTCAATTATTGGTCAAACCTCTCAATCTTTCAAACCTTTAATTTTCCAACTTTCGCCGAAACACACCAAATCAACGTACGAACCTCCAAATCCACATTCGAACATACTCCTAAGTCAAAAATCACCATACGAAGCTATTCAAACCATCAGAACTCTATTCCGGAGTCGATTACATAAAAGTCAAACTCCGATTAACTCTTTCAACTTAAGCTTCCAACCTTGGGACTAAGTGCCTCAATTCACTCCAAAACCTCCCCGAAACCAAACCAACCACCCCGGCAAGTCGCACAAACATATGTACACATATGTAAAGTGTCAATAGGAGGAATTAGGACTAAGATACTCAAAATGACTAGTCAGGTCATTACATTCTCACCTTCTTAAACAAACATTCATCCTCGAACGGGTCTAGAATCATACTTAGAGTCTCAAATAGGTGTAGATATCAGCTCCTCATCTCCCACTCAGTCTCCTATTTACCTTCCTTAACTGGACGAACCCTCCAATGCACCTTGACTGAAGCTATGTTCTTCGACCTCAACTTTCAAACCTATCGGTCCTGAATGGCCACCAACTGCACATTATAGGTCAAATCCTCATCTAGTAGTACCTTGATAAAGTCCTAACCATGTCACGGATCACTATAGTACTTCCAGACCATCAAAACATGAAATACTGGGTGAACACCCAATAAACTAGGTATCGACGTAAGTTTGTAGGCCACCTCTCCAACCCTTTCAAGCATATCAAAAGGACCAATATACCTGGGGCTCAACTTCCCCTTATTCCCGAATCTCATCACACCCTTCGTGGGCGAAACTATAAGTAGAACCTTCTCACCCACAATGTATGTAACATCACAAGCCTTCCTGTCAGCATAACCCTTCTGCTTGGACTTGCTACTTATCAACGCCTAGTAAACCAGATGTTCGAGGAACAAATAGGAAAATCAATGGAGGTTTACATTGAGGATATATTGGTTAAGTCCCTACGAGTAGAGGACCATTTAAAAAATTTGCAAGAAACCTTCAGCATATTGAATAAGTATAATATGAAGCTTAACCCAGAGAAATATGTATTTGGAGTCGGATCGGGTAAATTCCTCAAATTCATGGTATCCAATCGAGGAATTGAGATCAACCCCGACAAGATCAAAGCCATCGAAGATATCACGGTTGGGGATAACGTGAAGGCTGTGCAAAGATTAACCGGATGCATAGCCGCCCTAGGGAGATTCATCTAGAGGTCCTCCGATAAGAGCCACCGATTCTTCTCACTATTGAAAAAGAAGAATAACTTTTCATGGACCACGGAGTGCCAACGGGCTTTGGAGGAGCTCAAATTGTATCTATCGAGCCCACCGCTACTTCATACGCCGAAGACAAATGAACAAATATACTTGTACTTAGCGGTATCGGAAAAGCGCTAAGTGGAGTCCTGGTCCGGGAAGAGCAAGGTATGCAATTTCCAATTTACTATGTTAGCAGGACTCTAGGTAAAGCCTAAACTAGGTACCCTCACCTAGAAAAATTGGCGCTCGCATTGCTAAGTGCATCTAGGAAGCTGAAACCATGTTTTCAGTGTCATCCTATATGTGTTGTGACTACTTACCCATTGTGTAATATAATGCATAAACCCAAGCTCCCGGGATGTTTGGCCAAATGGGCCGTGGAAATCAGCAGGTACAATATTGAATAGCGAACCCGGACAACCATTAAATCTTAAATTTGGCAAATTTTGTGGTCGACTTCACGCCAACCCTGATACCCGAGGTCTAATGAGAATTGTTGGTGAACTTGGGGATCTCTTCGGGAATATGGACCCTCTTTACGGACGGCGCCTCGAATGCAAAAGGGTCCGGACTTGGCATCATATTGAAGCCACCTCATGAAATGTAGTTAGACAATCTATTAGGATTGTAAAATTAACTAACAACGAGGCCGATTATGAGGCCGTGATTGCAGGTCTCGAACTGGCCAAAAGCTTAGGGTCGGAGGTGATTGAAGCTAAGTGCGAATCGCTCCTCGAGGTGAACCATGTTAATGGGACATTTGAGGTCAGAGAACAGCGAATGCAAAGGTAATTGACAAGTTGCATGTGAAATTACATCGGTTCAAAGAATGGACTTTGTAACACGTACCTCGGGATCAAAATAGCGAGGCCGATGCCCTTGCTAACTTAGGGTCGTCAGTCGAGGACGAAGAGCTTAAATCGGGGGTAGTCGTACAACTCACGAGATAGGTAGCGGAAGAGGGTCACGTTGAGATAAACTCTACAAGCCAGACTTGGGACTAGAGAAAAAAATATATAGAATATCTAAAGACCAGAAAACTACCCTTAGATCTAAAAGAATCGAGGGCCTTGCGTACGAAGGCAGCCCGATTTAGCTTGTGCGAGGACGGAAGCCTATTCAGAGGAACATTTGATGGCCCACTAGCGATATGTCTAGGACTAGGAGATACCAAATACATACTGAGGGAAGTTCACGAGGGCACCTGCGAAAATCATTTAGGAGCTGAATAGTTGATTCGAAAGGTAATTGAGCCGGCTACTACTTGATCGATATGGAAAAGGACGCGAAGGAGTTCGTACGAAATTGTAACTAGTGTCAAATACATGCTTCGATGATTCATCAACTCGAGGAGCTGCTACATTCGTTTTGTCACCATGGCCGTTCATGAAGTGGGGAATGGACATCGTTGGCCCCTTTCCATGGGCGCCGGTAAGGCTCATTTATATTGATTATGACTGACTATTTTTCTAAGTGGGTGGAAGCCCAGACATACGAGAAGGTCAAGGAGAAGGAAGTCATTGATTTCACTTGGGACCACATCATATGCCGGTTCGGAATGCCGGTCGGGATCGTGTGCGACAACGAGAAACAGTTCATCGGTAGCAAAGTAAGCAAGTTTCTCGAAGACCATAAGATCAAAAGGATCCTATCAACACCCTATCACCCTAGTGGGAACGGAAAAGCAGAATCAACCAACAAAACTATACTCCAAAACCTCAAAAAGAGGTTAACCGATGCCAAAGGAAAATGGAAGGAAATCCTGCTCGAAGTCTTATGGGCATACCGTACCACCTCGAAGTCCAGTACCGGGGCCACCCCGTTCTCACCGGTTTAAGGCACCAAAGCTCTAATGCCAGTCGAAGTCAAGGAACCAAGTGTCAGATTCCAATATGCAACCAAGGAACCGAAGGGCGAGCCGATAAGTACCAGCTTGGAACTATTAGATGAAAGGCGTAAAGCCACCCTTATTCGATTGGCCACCCAAAAGCAGTGAATAGAGAGGTATTACAATCGAAGAGCCAACCTTCGACATTTCAAAGTCGAGGAATTAGTTTAAGAAAGTCACACTAAGCGCCGGGAACCCAAACGAAAAAGTTGGGACCGAACTGGGAAGGTCCTTATCAAACTATTTAAATCACTGGTAAGGGATCGTACAAACTCGGAATAATGAATGGCGAGCAACTAATGAACAACTGGAACATAACTCACTTGAAGAGATACTACAGCTAAGGTACGACCCCATTCAATCTTTTTTACTTATTTTAGAACTAACACTTGCAGGTAACCAACAAGGAATGGTATAATTTTTAAGTCTGAAAGCACAAGTTGCACTCTTTTTCCCTTGGAGTGATTTTGTCCCAAATGGCTTTTCCGTCAAGGTTTTTAACGAGGCAGAAGTGGATCGTGCTAACTTAGAATCAAAGGTTGATAATGAATCGGTTTCAAAGATCACATCAACAGTATCTGAGGCTTCTCTATGATCAACCTTGGACACTAGGGCATTACCCTCGAATAACGACTCAAGCAAGAAAGGAGTCTTTGTGATCGAACGGCCTCGGCTCGATCTATAGGATTTATTGTAAGGGCAAAATGGTCAAAAGACCCGTGCCCGTATAGACTACTTGAGCACTGGCACAAAGCTTGTACACATGTGTAACTATTACGCACATGAATAAAAAGAAGTCTCTACCTTGCGGATAAATATCTTCTCCCTTAAAAAAATTTCTTTTTTTTCCTACATCCGATCCCCTAAAGGTATTGAGCCCAAGGGTTTCCTTAATCAAAGCTCAAACGATCACTCCCACTCGGGAACTTCCATCCAAAGACAAACTCGGATGGACCGGGCTATCAGAGCTCGGGGGCATAAGACTTATTAGGTGACGCCTAAATTTTAAAGGCTACGGTCATCCCTATTCGGGGACTGTTATCTTAGGCAAGTCCGGATAACTCGGGATGACAAGCCCATTGGATAGCACCCAAACTAAATAGGCTACGCCCATACTAAACGGCTCGGAGACGTCTGAGACCCGTAACAAAAAACAAGGCCTTCAAAATTTCTTAACCGGTTCTAAAGGCTACCATCGGCAAACTGTAATTTAAAATATTATAAGTACTTTGGGGGGAAAATTTCGGTCATACCAAACCCCTACGATGCCTTACATAAAATAATATTGTAGGCAAGGCCCGTTCGAACCTCCGAACAGAATCTAACCATTTCATGCTAAGGCATTTCAATCTTTGCAAATATAAATAATAAAGCAAAGGAACAACTCAAAAATTTCTGAAGGGAAAAAACCTTATATACATATCAAAAGATTTTTACAAAGGCTATGTAGCTTCGATACAAATTTTTACAAAGGCCAAATAGCCTCAACAGAAAAGGAAGATAATACAATAAGCAGAAAAACAAAAACATATGTGAAGCACCTAAGTGGCCTAGTCTTCGCCGGGGGCCGCCTCATCACCAGAACCTTCGGGGTCTCCTCCACCCTCGGATACGCTCAAACCCTCGGAGTCTTCATAATCCTCGGGATAAACAAACTTCTTGGCCTCGGCTTCGAGCTCCTTAGCTCTCTCAATTTCAGCTGACAAGTTGAAGCCCCGAGCATGAATTTCCTCGAGTGCCTCCCTTCGAGATTGCGGCTTCGCATGCTCGACGATATACTTCGCTCGATCCTGGGCCGCCTAGGCATCGGCCTTATATTGGGCCACCATCTCGTCGGTGTC
Organism: Nicotiana attenuata; assembly: GCF_001879085.1. Taxonomy (NCBI): domain Eukaryota; kingdom Viridiplantae; phylum Streptophyta; class Magnoliopsida; order Solanales; family Solanaceae; genus Nicotiana; species Nicotiana attenuata. The sequence goes on from NW_017670278.1 coordinate 706,230, forward strand.
GGCTTTAACCATAAAGGCCACCACTTGACCATTTAAAGCTCTTTGGCTACAATTTCTTGATCAAAGACGGCCGAACTTAGCTGATATTGGAGCTCCTTAATCTTTTTGACCTGCACCACGGCCTTTTCCTTTGCCGCCCGAAGCTGGACCTCAGCTGAAGCCAATTGCGCCCGGGCAGTTTCCTTTTCCGAGGCCAAGCGGTCCATTTTGCTTTTCCATTCTTTGGCCTCGGCCATTACCACATCCATCTCCGCCCGAAGTTGGTCGATCCGATCAAGATTTCATTGGACCTGCGGGTTCAGAGCGTTTGTCACCGAGTCTAGCTCATCGTCACTAACCTCAAAGACTTTTACCTTTCTACCAGGTCTGTGTGCTCTTGCTGAGCTGCCTCTAGCTCAGCTCGGAGGCTCTTAGCCTCCCCTTCACGTTGCTCGCTGAGAAGTTTGTAAGCATCTCTGTTCTCAGTGAGCCCTCAAATCTTGGCCTCATACGTGTTTAGCTCTTCCCAATATCAGAGAAAAGTCTCGTGATGAAGCACCGAAGCCTACAAACACAAAGAAAAAAGTTATGATCATCTATAAACTAATCAAGTACAAATTGGAAGTCATCAAGAGGTATCTAAAGTTACCCGAATTGGTGTTCCTCTTGGCTAGGTGTTCCTTGGTCACCAAGCACCGAAGGTAACTGTCCACCCCTACGGGGTCAGAGAGGACCGGGGCATNGATATCAAATCCCGAGGGCACAAAACCCATTAGGTAGTGCCTAAACACTAAAGTCTACGGCCACCCTAAGAAAAACGGCTTAGAAACGTCCGAAGCACGTAATCAAAACATAAGGCCTTCATAGAAATTCAAAACCTGCTAAAAGGTTACCCTTGACAAAAGCATCGTCTAGAATCACTTAAGTATATGCGGTCGATCAAGTAATAAAGAGTGAGTAGAGTATCGTTCCCACAAGGACATGCGATCATTTATCAACTAAATCAAGCAAATTCTAATTTATCGAGTCAAGAACAATGTCAAGGTGATTTTTGTTTAATTAATTCTACTGACTAGATCCTTGAATTAAAGAAAAACTAATTAATTATCGCACTTAGCAGGATAAATTATTAATTAATTATCCTGTCGCAATTAATTATCCTGTTGAATTCGTCAATCGACTCGACTTATTAATTTATCTGGGTTATTAACCTGCAAGGATAATAATACTCGTAGAAATTTGACAACTTCCACTCGACTATTCAACTTATTCTAAACCCTATATTTTTATGAGGTTAGAGATAAAAAGAACGCATTAAGAATTTTTTGCACAATTGGACAAACAACACTCTCTTCGAATGTGACCCCTTAATCCGCACCCGTAGCATATGGGTAAGTCCATGTAACATACTCCTAAGTTAATCTTCGCACACCTAGGCCATGGGATCCTTTGCTGCTGCTAGAATATCCCTCCGGATCGTCCCTACTAATGGGGTCCCCTATCGCCCCGACTAGGCCTAAAACACTCCACTACTGCTGATTAGGCCTTGATGGCGGTGCACTGACTGAGGACTGAGCAAAGGACTGGGATGGCCCTGATTAACCCTCCCCTGAATGTCGACCTACCACCACCAACATCGAAAGAACCCACCAAAGTTGCACGCGGGCCGGGCCTTACTAGTACCCTCACGCTCCATTCTATTTTTCAGTTTACGATTCTCTCTAGCTTGAGAAAATCGCCACCATCTTTCCATAGTTCATATCA